>NW_027139259.1:0-87500 GCF_035084215.1 Heptranchias perlo
TGAGAGAGAAACACTGGGGGGAGAGAGAGAGAGACACTGGGGGGGAGAGAGAGAGAGAGAAACACTGGGGGGAGAGAGAAACACTTGGGGGCGGAGGAGAGAGAGAGAAATACTGGGGGGGAGAGAGAGAGAATCACTGGGGGGAGAAAGAAAGAGAGAAACTCTGGGGGGAGAAAGAGAGAGAGAAAACTCTGGGGGGAGAAAGAGAGAGAGAAACTCTGGGGAGAGATGGAGAGAGAGAGAGAGAGTGAGAAAACACTGGGGTGAGAGAGAGAGAGAAACACTGGGGGGAGAGAGAGAGAAACACTTGGGGAGAGAGGGAGAGAAATACTGGGGGGAGAGAGAGAGAAATACTGGGGGGGAGAGAGAGAAATACTGGGGGGGAGGAGAGAGAGAAACTCTGGGGGAGAAAGAGAGAGAGAAACTCTGGGGGGAGAAAGAGAGAGAAACTCTGGGGGGAGAAAGAGAGAGAGAAACTCTGGGGGGAGAAAGAGAGAGAGAAACTCTGGGGGAGAGATGGAGAGAGAGAGAGAGAGTGAGAGAAACACTGGGGTGAGAGAGAGAGAGAGAGAAACACTGGGGAGAGACAGAGAGAAACACTGGGGAGAGAGAGAGAGAAACATTGGGGGGAGAGAGAGAGAAACACTCTGGGAGAGAGAGAGAGAGAAACACTGGGGAGAGAGAGAGAGAGAAACACTGGGGAGAGAGAGAGACACACACTGGGGGTAGAGACAGAGAGAGAAAGAGAAACACTTTGGGGAGAGACAGAGAGAGGGGGAGAAACACTGGGGGAAGAGAGAGAGAAACACTGGGGGAAGTGAGAGAGAAACACTGGGGGAGAGAGAGAGAGAGAACACTGGGGGTAGAGATGGAGAGGAGAGAGAGAGAAAAACACTGGGGGAGAGAGAGAGAGAAACACTGGGGGGGGGAGAGAAACTCTGGGGGGAGAGGGAGAGAGAGAGAAAGACTGGAGAGAGAGAGAGAGAGAGAAACACTGGGGAGAGAGAGAGAGAGAGAGGACACTGGGTGGAGAGAGAAACACTTGGGGGGCGGAGAGAGAGAGAGAAACACTGGAGAGAGAGAGAGAGAAACACTGGGGTGAGAGAGAGAAACACTGGGGGAGAGAGAGAGAGAAATACTGGGGGAGAGAGAGAGAGAAATACTGGGGGGAGAGAGAGAGAGAAACTGTGGGGGAGAGAGAGAGAAACATTGGGTGGAGAGAGAGAGAAAAACTGGGGGAGAGAGAAATAATGGGGGTGGGGGAGAGAGAAACACTGGGGGAAAGAGATAGAGAAACATTGGTGAGAGAAAGAGGGAAACACTGGGGAGAGAGAGAGAGAGAGAGAGAGAGATAAACACGGGGGAGAGAGATAGAAATTCTGGGAGGAGAGAAAGAGAGAAACTCTGGGGGGAGAGAGAGAGAGAGAAACTCTGGGGGGAGAGAGAGAGAAAAACTGGGGGGAGAGAGAAATAATGGGGGTGGGGGAGAGAGAAACACTGGGGGAAAGAGATAGAGAAACATTGGTGAGAGAAAGAGGGAAACACTGGGGAGAGAGAGAGAGAGAGAGAGAGAGAGATAAACACGGGGGAGAGAGATAGAAATTCTGGGAGGAGAGAAAGAGAGAAACTCTGGGGGGAGAGAGAGAGAGAGAAACTCTGGGGGGAGAGAGAGAGAAAAACTGGGGAGAGAGAGAAACAATGGGGGGGGGAGAGAGAAACATCGGCGGGGGGGAGAGAGAGAGAGAGAGAGAAACACTGGGGAGAGAGAGAGAGAGAGAGAGACACTGGGGAGAGAGAGAGAAACACGAGGGGAGAGAGAGAGACAAACTACAGAGAGAGAGAGATAAACACGGGGGAGAGAGAGAGAACCTCTGGAGGAGAGAAGAGAGAAACTCTGGGGGGAGAGACAGACAGAGAGAGAGAGGGGAGAAACACTGGGGGGAGAGAGAAACTCAGGGTGGGGGAGAAGAGAGAGAGAGAGAGTGACACTGGAGAGAGAGAGGGAGAAACACTGGGGAGAGAGAGAGAGAAACACTGGGGGGGAGAGAGAAGCTCTGGGGGGAGAGAGAGAGAAACACTGGCGGGGGGGAGAGAGAAACTCAGGGGTGGAGAGAGAGAGAGAGAGAGAGAGAGAGAAACACTGGGGGAGAGACAGAGAGAGAGAGAGAGACACTGGAGAGAGAGAGGGAGAAACACTGCGGAGAGAGAGAGAGAAACACTGGGGAGAGAGAGAGAAAATCTGGTGGGGGGAGAGAGAGAGAGAGAGAGAAACTCTGGGGAGAGAGAGAGAGAGAAACTCTTGGGGGGGAGAGAGAAAGAAACTCCGGGGGAGAGAGTGTGAAACACTGGGGAGAGAAAGAGGGAAACACTGGGGAGAGAGAGAGAGAGATAAACACTGGGGGGAGAGAAAGAGAGAAACACTGTGTGGAGAGAGAGAGAAATACTGGGGGGAGAGACAGAAACACTGGGGGGGGGGAGAGAGAAACACTGGGGGGGAGAGTGAGAAACACTGGGGGGAGAGAGTGAGAAACACTGGGGGGAGAGAGAGAGAGAACACTGGGGGGAGAGAGAAACACCTGGGGGAAGAGAGAGAGAAACACTGGGGGGAGAGGGAGAGAACACTGGGGGAAGAGAGAGAGAAACACTGGGGGGAGAGGGAGAGAAACACTGGGGGTAAGTGAGAGAAAAACTGGGGGGAGAGAGAGAGAAACACTGGGGAGAGAGGGAGAGAGATAAACACGGCGGGGGGGGAGAGAAACTCTGGGAGGAGAGAGAGAGGGAGACAAACTCTGGGGCGAGAGAGAGAGAAACTCTGTGGGGGTAGAGAGAGAGAGAGAGAGACACTGGGGAGAGAGAGAGAGAGAGAGAGAGAAACACTGGGGAGAGAGAGAGAGAGAGAGAGAAACACTGGGGAGAGACAAAGAGAAACACTGGGGAGAGAGAGAGAAACATTGGGGGGAGAGAGAGAGACACACTGGGGGTAGAGACAGAGAGAGAAAGAGAAACACTTTGGGGAGAGACAGAGAGAGGGGGAGAAACACTGGGGGTAGAGAGAGAGAAACACTGGGGGAGAGAGGTAGAGAGACAGAAACACTGAGGGGAGGGAGAGAGAGAGAAACACTGGGGTGAGAGACATAGAGAGAGAGAGAGAGAGGGAAACACTGGGGTGGAGAGAGATAGAGAAAGACTGGGGAGAGAGAGAGAGAAACACTGGGGGAAGAGAGAGAGAGAAACACTGGGAGGAGAGAGAGAGAAAAACTCTGGGGGGAGAAAGAGAGAGAAAGACTGGGGTGAGAGAGAGAGAGAGAAACACTGGGGTGAGAGAGAAAGAAAACTGGGGGAGAGAGAAATAATGGGGGTGGGGAGAGAGAAACACTGGGGGAAAGAGATAGAGAAACACTGGTGAGAGAAAGAGGGAAACACTGTGGAGAGAGAGAGAGAGAGAGAGATAAACACGGGGGAGAGAGATAGAAATTCTGGAGGAGAGAAAGAGAGAAACTCTGGGGGGAGAGAGAGAGAGAGAAACTCTGGGGGGAGAGAGAGAGAGAAACACTGGGGTGAGAGAGAGAGAGAAACACTGGGGAGAGAGAGAAACAATGGGGGGGGGAGAGAGAAACATTGGCGGGGGGGAGAGAGAGAGAGAGAGAGAGAGAAACACTGGGGAGAGAGAGAGAGAGAGAGAGAGAGACTGGGGAGAGAGAGAGAGAGAAATACGAGGGGAGAGAGAGAGAGACAAACTACAGAGAGAGAGAGATAAACACGGGGGGAGAGAGAGAGAAACTCTGGGAGGAGAGAAAGAGAGAAACTCTGGGGGAGAGACAGACAGAGAGAGAGAGAGACACTGGAGAGAGAGACGGAGAAACACTGGGAGAGAGAGAGAGAAACACTGGGGGAGAGAGAAACTCTGGGGCGGGGAGAGAGAGAGAGAGAGAGAGATAAACTCTGGGGAGAGAGAGAGAGAAACACTGGGGGAGATAGAAACTCAGGGTGGGGGAGAGAGAGAGAGAGAGAGAAACACTGGGGGAGAGACAGAGAGAGAGAGAGACACTGGAGAGAGAGAGAGGGAGAAACACTGTGTGGAGAGAGAGAGAAATACTGGGGGGAGAGACAGAAACACTGGGGGGGGGAGGAGAGAGAAACACTGGGGGGGGGAGAGTGAGAAACACTGGGGGGAGAGAGTGAGAAACACTGGGGGGAGAGAGAGAGAAACACTGGGGGGAGAGAGAAACACTGGGGGAAGAGAGAGAGAAACACTGGGGGGAGAGGGAGAGAAACACTGGGGGAAGAGAGAGAGAAACACTGGGGGGAGAGGGAGAGAAACACTGGGGGTAAGTGAGAGAAAAAACTGGGGGGAGAGAGAGAGAAACACTGGGGAGAGAGGGAGAGAGATAAACACGGCGGGGGGGGAGAGAAACTCTGGGAGGAGAGAGAGGGAGACAAACTCTGGGGCGAGAGAGAGAGAAACTCTGTGGGGGTAGAGAGAGAGAGAGAGAGACACTGGGGAGAGAGAGAGAGAGAGAGAGAGAAACACTGGGGAGAGAGAGAGAGAGAGAGAGAAACACTGGGGAGAGACAAAGAGAAACACTGGGGAGAGAGAGAGAAACATTGGGGGAGAGAGAGAGACACACTGGGGTAGAGACAGAGAGAGAAAGAGAAACACTTTGGGGAGAGACAGAGAGAGGGGAGAAACACTGGGGGGTAGAGAGAGAGAAACACTGGGGGAGAGAGGTAGAGAGACAGAAACACTGAGGGGAGGGAGAGAGAGAGAAACACTGGGGTGAGAGACATAGAGAGAGAGAGAGAGAGGGAAACACTGGGGTGGAGAGAGATAGAGAAAGACTGGGGAGAGAGAGAGAGAAACACTGGGGGAAGAGAGAGAGAGAAACACTGGAGGAGAGAGAGAAAAACTCTGGGGGGAGAAAGAGAGAGAAAGACTGGGGTGAGAGAGAGAGAGAAACACTGGGGTGAGAGAGAAGAAAAACTGGGGGGAGAGAGAGAAATAATGGGGGTGGGGGAGAGAGAAACACTGGGGGAAAGAGATAGAGAAACACTGGTGAGAGAAAGAGGGAAACACTGTGGAGAGAGAGAGAGAGAGAGAGAGATAAACACGGGGGAGAGAGATAGAAATTCTGGGAGGAGAGAAAGAGAGAAACTCTGGGGGGAGAGAGAGAGAAGAGAGAAACTCTGGGGGGAGAGAGAGAGAGAAACACTGGGGTGAGAGAGAGAGAGAAACACTGGGGAGAGAGAGAAACAAGGGGGGGGGAGAGAGAAACATTGGCGGGGGGGAGAGAGAGAGAGAGAGAGAGAAACACTGGGAGAGAGAGAGAGAGAGAGAGAGAGAGACTGGGGAGAGAGAGAGAGAGAAATACGAGGGGAGAGAGAGAGACAAACTACAGAGAGAGAGAGATAAACACGGGGGAGAGAGAGAGAAACTCTGGGAGGAGAGAAAGAGAGAAACTCTGGGGGGAGAGACAGACAGAGAGAGAGAGAGACACTGGAGAGAGAGACGGAGAAACACTGGGGAGAGAGAGAGAGAAACACTGGGGGGAGAGAGAAACTCTGGGGCGGGGAGAGAGAGAGAGAGAGAGAGATAAACTCTGGGGAGAGAGAGAGAGAAACACTGGGGGGAGATAGAAACTCAGGGTGGGGGAGAGAGAGAGAGAGAGAGAAACACTGGGGGAGAGACAGAGAGAGAGAGAGACACTGGAGAGAGAGAGGGAGAAACACTGTGTGGAGAGAGAGAGAAATACTGGGGGGAGAGAGAGAAACACTGGGGGGGGGATAGAGAAACACTGGGGGGAGAGAGTGAGAAACACTGGGTGGAGAGAGAGAGAAAAACTGGGGAGAGAGAGAAACAATGGGGGGGGGAGAGAGAGAGAGAAACACTGGGGAGAGAGAGACAGAAACACTGGGGGGAGAGAGAGAGAGAAACACGAGGGGAGAGAGAGAGACAAACTACAGAGAGAGAGAGATAAACACGGGGTAGAGAGAAAGAAACTCTGGGAGGAGAGAAAGAGATAAACTCTGGGGGGAGAGACAGACAGAGAGAGAGAGAGAGACACTGGAGAGAGAGACGGAGAAACTCTGGGGAGAGAGAGAGAGAAACACTGGGGGGAGAGACAGACAGAGAGAGAGAGAGACACTGGAGAGAGAGACGGAGAAACTCTGGGGAGAGAGAGAGAGAAACACTGGGGGGAGAGAGATACTCAGGATGGGGGAGAGAGAGAGAGAGAGAAACACTGGGGGGGGAGACAGAGAGAGAGAGAGACACTGGAGAGAGAGAGAGGGAGAAACACTGGGGAGAGAGAGAGAGAAACACTGGGGAGAGAGAGAGAAACTCTGGTGAGAGAGAGAGAAACTCTGGTCGGGGGAGAGAGAGAGAGAGAGAAACTTTGGGGAGAGAGAGAGAAACTCTTGGGGGGGAGAGAGAGAGAAACTCCGGGGGAGAGAGAGTGAAACACTGGGGAGAGAAAGAGGGAAACACTGCGGGACGAGAGAGAGAGAGATAAACACTTGGGGGAGAGAAAGAGAGAAACACTGTGTGGAGAGAGAGAGAAATACTGGGGAGAGAGAGAGAGAAACACTGGGGGGAGAGAGAGAGAGAGAAACTCTGAGGGGAGAGTGGAGAGAGAAACTCTGGGGTGAGAGAGAGAGAGAAACACTGGGGGAGAGATGGAGAGAGAGAGAGAAACACTGCGGAGAGAGAGAGAGAAACACTGGGGGGGAGAGAAACTCTGGGGGGAGAGAGAGAGAGAGAAACACTGGGGTGAGAGAGAGAGAGAGACACTGGGTGGAGAGAGAAACACTTGGGGGTGGGAGAGAGAGAGAAAAACTGGAGAGAGAGAGAGAGAAACACTGGGGATAGAGAGAAATTCTGGGGGGAGAGAGATTAGAGAGAAACACTTGGGGGAGAGAGGGAGAGAAATACTGGGGGAGAGAGAGAGAATTACTGGGGGGGAGAGAGAGAGAATCACTGGGGGAGAAAGAGAGAGAGAAACTCTGGGGGGAGAAAGAGAGAGAACTCTGGGGGGAGAAAGAGAGAGAGAAACTCTGGGGGAGAAAGAGAGAGAGAAACTCTGGGGGAGAGAGAAGAGAGAGAGAAAATCTGGGGGGAGAAAGAGAGAGAGAAACTCTGGGGGAGAGATGGAGAGAGAGAGAGAGAGTGAGAAACACTGGGGGTGAGAGAGAGAGAGAAACACTGGGGGGAGAGAGAGAGAAACACTTGGGGGAGAGAGGGAGAGAAATACTGGGGGGAGAGAGAGAGAAACACTTGGGGGAGAGAGGGAGAGAAATACTGGGGAGAGAGAGAGAAATACTGGGGGGAGAAAGAGAGAGAGAAACTCTGGGGGAGAGATGGAGAGAGAGAGAGAGAGAGAGAGTGAGAAACACTGGGGTGAGAGAGAGAGAGAAACACTGGGGTGAGAGAGAGACAGAGAAACACTGGGGAGAGAGAGAATCACTGGGGGGGGAGAGAGAGAAACACTGGGGGGGAGAGAAAGAGAGAAACACTGGGGAGAGAGAGAGAGAACCACGGGGTGGAGGGGGTGGAGAGAGAGAGAGAGAAACTGTAGAGAGAGAGAGAGAGAGAAACACTGGGGTGAGAGACAGAGAGAGAGAGAAAAACACTGGAGAGAGAGAGAGAGAAAAACACTGGGGAGAGAGAGAGAGAAACACTGGGGTGGAGAGAGAAACTCTGGTAGGAGAGAGAGAGAGAGAAACGCTGGGGGTAAGTGAGAGAAAACTGGGGGAGAGAGAGAGAAACACTGGGGAGAGAGGGAGAGAGATAAACACGGCGGGGGGGAGAGAAACTCTGGGAGGAGAGAGAGGGAGACAAACTCTGGGGCGAGAGAGAGAGAAACTCTGTGGGGGTAGAGAGAGAGAGAGAGACACTGGGGAGAGAGAGAGAGAAACACTGGGGAGAGACAGAGAGAAACACTGGGGAGAGAGAGAGAGAAACACAGGGGCGAGAGAGAGAGAAACACTGGGGGGAGAGAGAGAGAAACACTGGGGAGAGAGAGAGAGAAACACTGGGGAGAGAGAGAGAGAATCACTGGGGAGAGAGAGAGAGAAACACTGGGGGTAGAGACAGAGAGAGAAAGAGAGAAACACTTTGGGGAGAGACAGAGAGAGGGGGAGAAACACTGGGGGTAGAGAGAGAGAAACACTGGGGAGAGAGGTAGAGAGAGAGAAACACTGAGGGGAGAGGAGAGAGAGAGAAACACTGGGTGTGAGAGACATAGAGAGAGAGAGAGAGAGAGAGAGACACTGGGTGGAGAGAGATAGAGAAAGACTGGGGAGAGAGAGAGAAACTCTGGGGGAGAGAGAGCGAGCGAAACACTGGGGGGAGAAAGAGAGAAACACTGGGGGTGAGAGAGTGAAACACTGGAGGTGAGATAGAGAGAAACACTGGGGGAGAGAGAGAAACACTGGGGGGAGAGAGAGAGAAACACTGGGGGAGAATGAGAGAGAAACTCTGGGAGGAGAGAGAGAGAAACTCTGGGGGGAGAGAGAGAGAGAAACACTGGGGGGAGAGACGGAGAGAGAGAAAGAGACAGAGAAACACTGGAGGTGAGAGAGAGAGAGAAACACTGGGGGGAGAGAGAGAGAGAGAAACACTGGGGTGAGAGAGAGAAACACTGGGTGGGGAGAGAGAGAGAAACACTGGGGGGAGAGAGAGATAAACACTGGGGTGAGAGACAGAGAGAGAGAGAAAAACACTGGAGAGAGAGAGAGAGAAAAAACACACTGGGGAGAGAGAGAGAGAAACACTGGGGTGGAGGAGAGAAACTCTGGGAGGAGAGAGAGAGAGAGAAACACTGGGGGTAAGTGAGAGAAAAACTGGGGGAGAGAGAGAGAAACACTGGGGAGAGAGGGAGAGAGATAAACACGGCGGGGGGGAGAGAAACTCTGGGAGGAGAGAGAGGGAGACAAACTCTGGGGCGAGAGAGAGAGAAACTCTGTGGGGTAGAGAGAGAGAGAGAGACACTGGGGAGAGAGAGAGAGAAACACTGGGGAGAGACAGAGAGAAACACTGGGGAGAGAGAGAGAGAACACAGGGGCGAGAGAGAGAGAAACACTGGGGGGAGAGAGAGAGAAACACTGGGGAGAGAGAGAGAGAAACACTGGGGAGAGAGAGAGAGAAACACTGGGAGAGAGAGAGAGAGAAACACTGGGGGTAGAGACAGAGAGAGAAAGAGAGAAACACTTTGGGAGAGACAGAGAGAGGGGGAGAAACACTGGGGGTAGAGAGAGAGAGAAACACTGGGGGAGAGAGGTAGAGAGAGAGAAACACTGAGGGGAGGGAGAGAGAGAGAAACACTGGGGTGAGAGACATGGAGAGAGAGAGAGAGAGAGAGACACTGGGGTGGAGAGAGATAGAGAAAGACTGGGGAGAGAGAGAGAAACTCTGGGGGAGAGAGAGCGAGCGAAACACTGGGGGGAGAAAGAGAGAAACACTGGGGTGAGAGAGTGAAACACTGGAGGTGAGATAGAGAGAAACACTGGGGGGAGAGGAGAGAAACACTGGGGGGAGAGAGAGAGAGCAACACTGGGGAGAATGAGAGAGAAACTCTGGGAGGAGAGAGAGAGAAACTCTGGGGGGAGAGAGAGAGAGAAACACTGGGGGGAGAGACGGGAGAGAGAGAAAGAGACAGAGAAACACTGGAGTGTGAGAGAGAGAGAGAAACACTGGGGGATGAGAGAGAGAGAGAAACACTGGGGTGAGAGAGAGAAACACTGGGGGGGAGAGAGAGAGAAACACTTGGGGGAGAGAGAGAGAAACACTGGGGGGAGAGAGGGAGAAACACTGGGGGGAGAGAGAGAGAAACACTGGGGGGAGAGAGAGAGAAAACACTGGGGGGAGAGAGAGAGAGAGAAACTCTGGGAGGAGAGAGAGAGAGAAACTCTGGGGAGAGAGAGAGACAGACACGGGGTGGGGGGAGAGAGAGAGACTGTAGAGAGAGAGAGAAACACTGGGGGGTGAGAGAGAGAAACACTGGGGGAGAGAGAGAAGCTCTGGGGGGAGAAAAAGAGAAACTCTGGGGGGGGAGGGGGAGAGAGAGAGAGATAAACACGGGGGAGAGAGAGAGAAACTCTGGGAGGAGGGAAAGAGAGAAACACTGGGGGGAGAGACAGAGAAACACTGGGTGGAGAGAGAGAGAAACACTGGGGAGAGAGAGAGAGAGACACGGGGGGGGGAGAGAGAGAGACTGTAGAGAAAGAGAGAAACACTGGGGGAGGGGGAGAGAGAGAAACACTGGGGGAAGAGAGAGAGAGAAACACTGGGGGGAGAGAGAGAGAAACACCTGGGTTGAGAGAGAGAAACACTGGGGGGAGAGAGAAACACTGGGGGGAGAGAGAAACACTGGGGGGAGAGAGAAACACTGGGGTGAGAGAGAGAGAGAAACACTGTGAGAGAGAGAGAGATAAACACTGGGGGGAGAGAGATAAACACTGGGGGGAGAGAGAGAGAGAGAAAAACTGGTGGGTCGAGAGAGAGAGAGAGAGAAACACTGTGGGGAGAGAGAGAGAAGGAAACACTGGGGGGAGAGAGAGAGAGAGAAACAGTGCGGGGGGAGAGAGAGAGAAACACTGGAGGAGAGAGAGAGAGAAGGAAACCACTGGGGGAGAGAGAGAGAGGGAAACACTGGGGGGAGAGAGATAAACACTGGGGGGAGAAAGAGAGAGAGAGAGAAACACGGGGGGAGAGACAGAGAGAGAGAGAGAGAGAGAGAAACACTGGAGGTGAGAGAGAGAGAGAAACTCTGGGGAGAAAGAGAGAGAAACTCTGGGAGGAGAGGGAGAGAAACTGTGGGGGGAGAGAGAGAGAGAGAGAAACACTGGGGGTGAGAGAGAGAGAGAAACACTGGGGGGAAAGAGAGAGAGAGAAACACTGCTGGGGGGGAGAGAGAGAGAAACACTGGGGGGGGGAGAGAGAGAGAAACACTGGGGGGAGAGAGAGAGAGAAACACTAGGGGGAGAGAGAGAGAAACTCTGGGGGGGGAGGTGGAGAGAGAGAGAGAGATAAACACGCGGGAGAGAGAGAGAGAAACTCTGGGAGGAGAGAAGGAGAGAGAGAGAGAAACACTGAGGGGAGGGAGAGAGAGAGAAACACTGGGGTGAGAGAGAGAGAAAACACTGGGGGAGAAAGAGAGAGAAACTCTGGGAGGAGAGGGAGAGAAACTGTGGGGGAGAGAGAGAGAGAAACATTGGGGGGAGAGAGATAAATACTGGCGGGAGGGAGAGAGAGACACTGGGGGGAGAGAGAAACACTGGGGGGAGAGAGAGAGAAACTCTGGGGGGAGGGAGAGAGAGAAACTCTGGGGGGAGAGAGAGAGAGAAGCTCTGGGGGAGAGAGAGAGAGAAACAGTGGGGGGGAGAGAGAAGCTCTCGATGGAGAAAAGAGAGAAACTCTGGGGCGGTGAGGGGGAGAGAGAGAGAGAGATAAACACGGGGGAGAGAGAGAGAAACTCTGGGAGGAGGAGAAAGAGAGAAACACTGGGGGGAGAGACAGAGAAACACTGGGTGGAGAGAGAGAGAAACACTGGGAGAGAGAGTGAAACACTGGGGGGAGAGAGAGAGAAACACTGGGGGAGAGAGAGACAAACACCGTGGGGGTGAGAGATAGAAACACTGGGGGGAGAGAGAGACAAACACGTGGGGGAGAGAGATAAATACTGGCGGGAGGGAGAGAAAAACACTGGGGGGAGATAGAAACACTGGGGGGAGAGAGAGAGAGAAACACTGGGGGGGTGAGAGAGAGAAACACTGGGGGAGAGAGAGAGAAACACTGGGGGAGAGAGAGAGAAACACTGGGGGAGAGAGAGAGAAACACTGGGGGGAGAGAGAGAGAAACACTGGGGGGAGAGAGAGAGAAACATGGGGGGGAGAGAGAGAGAGAAACACTGGGGGGAGAGAGAGAGAGAGAAACTCTGGGAGGAGAGAGAGAGAGAAACTCTGAGGAGAGAGAGAGAGAGAAACACTGGGGAGAGAGAGATAAACACTGGGGGGAGAGAGAGAGAAACACTGGGGGGAGAGAGAGAGAAACACTGGGGGGAGAGACAGAGAAACACTGGGGGAGAGAGAGAGAGAAACTCTGGGGGGAGGGAGAGAGAGAAACTCTGGGGGGAGAGAGAGAGAGAAGCTGTGGGGGAGAGAGAGAGAGAAACACTGGGGGGGAGAGAGAGAGACACAGGGGGTGGGAGAGAGAGAGAGAAACTGTAGAGAGAGAGAGAAATACTGGGGAGAGAGAGAGAAACACTGTGGGGGGAGAGAGAGAGAAACACTGGGGAGAGAGAGAGAGAAACACTGGGGAGAGAGAGAGAGAAACACTGGGGGAAGAGAGAGAGAAACACTGGGGGGAGAGAGAGAGAAACACTGGGGTGAGAGAGTGAAACACTGGAGGTGAGAGAGAGAGAAACACTGGGGGGAGAGAGAAAACACTGGGGGAGAAAGAGAGAGAAACTCTGGGAGGAGAGGGAGAGAATCTCTGGGGGGAGGGAGAGAGAGAGAGAGACACTGGGGGGAGAGAGAGAGAAACTCTGGGGAGAGAGAGAGAGAAACTCTGGGGGGAGAGAGAGAGAAACTCTGGGGGGGAGAGAGAGAGAAACTCTGGGGGGAGAGAGAGAGAGAAACACTGGGGGGGAGAGAGAAGCTCTGGGGGGAGAAAAAGAGAAACTCTGGGGGGGAGGTGGAGAGAGAGAGAAACACTGAGGGAGAGAGAGAGAGAGAAACACTGGGGTGAGAGACATAGAGAGAGAGAGAGAGAGAGAGAAACACTGGGGTGGAGAGAGATAGAGAAAGACTGGGGAGAGAGAGAGAGAAACACTGGGGGAGAGAGAGAGAAACACTGGGGGGAGAGAGAAACACTGGGGGAGAAAGAGAGATAAACACTGGGAGGAGAGGGAGAGAAACTGTGGGGGGAGAGAGAGAGAGAGAGAAACACTGGGGGGAGAGACGGAGAGAGAGAGAGACAGAGAAACACTGGAGGTGAGAGAGAGAGAGAAACACTGGGGGAGAGAGAGAGAAACACTGTGGGGGGGGAGAGAGAGAGAAACACTCGGGGGGGAGAGAGAGAGAAACACTGGGGGGAGAGAGAGAGAAACACTGGGGGGAGAGAGAGGGAAACACTGGGGGAGAGAGAGAGAAACACTGGGGGGGGGGAGAGAGAGAGAGAGAGACACTGGGGGGAGAGAGAGAGAAACTCTGGGGAGGGAGAGAGAGAGAAACTCTGGGGAGAGAGAGAGAGAAACTCTGGGGGGAGAGAGAGAGAGAAACACTGGGGGGGAGAGAGAAGCTCTGGGGGAGAAAAAGAGAAACTCTGGGGGTGGAGGTGGAGAGAGAGAGAGAGATAAACACGCGGGAGAGAGAGAGAAACTCTGGGAGGAGAGAAGGAGAGAGAGAGAAACACTGAGGGGAGAGAGAGAGAGAGAAACACTGGGGTGAGAGACATAAAGAGAGAGAGAGAGAGAGAGAAACACTGGGGTGGAGAGAGATAGAGAAAGACTGGGAGAGAGAGAGAGAAACACTGGGGGAGAGAGAGAGAGAAACACTGGGGGGAGAGAGAGAGAAACACTGGGGTGAGAGAGTGAAACACTGGAGGTGAGAGAGAGAGAAACACTGGGGGAGAGAGAAACACTGGGGGAGAAAGAGAGAGAAACTCTGGGAGGAGAGGGAGAGAATCTCTGGGGGGAGAGAGAGAGAGAGAGAAACACTGGGGGAGGAGGGAGAGAGAAACACTGGGGGAGAGAGAGAGAGAGAAACTCTGGGAGGAGAGAGAGAGAGAAACTCTGGGAGAGAGAGAGAGAGAGAAACTCTGGGGGGAGAGAAAGAGAAACTCTGGGGGGTGAGAGAGAGAAACACTGGGGGGTGAGAGAAGCTCTGGGGGGAGAAAAGAGAGAAACTCTGGGGGGGAGGGGGAGAGAGAGAAACACTGGGGTGAGAGACATAGAGAGAGAGAGACAGAGAAACACTGGAGGTGAGAGAGAGAGAGAAACACTGGGGGGAAAGAGAGAGAAACTCTGGGAGGAGAGGGAGAGAAACTGTGGGGGGAGAGAGAGAGAGAGAGAAACACTGGGGGGAGAGACGGAGAGAGAGAGAGACAGAGAAACACTGGAGGTGAGAGAGAGAGAGAAACACTGGGGGGAGAGAGAGAGAAACACTGTGGGGGGGGGGAGAGAGAGAGAAACACTCGGGGGGAGAGAGAGAGAAACACTGGGGGGAGAGAGAGAGAAACACTGGGGGGAGAGAGAGGGAAACACTGGGGGGAGAGAGAGAGAAACACTGGGGGGGGAGAGAGAGAAACACTGGGGGGTGAGAGAGAGAAACACTGGGGGCAGAGAGAGAACAACACTGGGGGGAGAGAGAGAAAAACACTGGGGGGAGAGAGAGAGAAACACTGGGGGAAGAGAGAGAGAAACACTGGGGGGGAGAGAGAAACACTGGGGGAGAAAGAGAGAGAAACTCTGGGAGGAGAGAGAGAGAGAGACACTGGGGGGAGGGAGAGAGAAAAACTGGGGGGAGAGAGAGAGAAACTCTGGGAGGAGAGAGAGAGAGAAACTCTGGGGAGAGAGAGAGAGAGAAACACTGGGGGGAGAGAGAGAGAAACTCTGGGGGGAGAGAGAGAGAAATACTGGGGGAGAAAGAGAGAGAAACTCTGGGAGGAGAGAGAGAGAGAGAGAAACACTGGGGGGAGGGAGAGAGAAACACTGGGGGGAGAGAGAGAGAAACACTGGGGGGAGAGAGAGAGAAACACTGGGGGGGAGAGAGAAACACTGGGGGAGAAAGAGAGAGAAACTCTGGGAGGAGAGGGAGAGAATCTCTGGGGGGAGAGAGAGAGAAACACTGGGGGGAGAGAGAGAGAAACACTGGGGGGAGGGAGAGAGAAACACTGGGGGGAGAGAGAGAGAAACACTGGGGGGAGAGAGAGAGAAACACTGGGGGGAGAGAGAGAGAGAAACTCTGGGAGGAGAGGGAGAGAATCTCTGGGGGGAGAGAGAGAGAGAGAGAAACACTGGGGGGAGGGAGAGAGAAACACTGGGGGGAGAAAAAGAGAAACTCTGGGGGGGGAGGGGGAGAGAGAGAGAGAGATAAACACGGGGGAGAGAGAGAGAAACTCTCGGAGGTGAGACATAGAGAGAGAAACACTGGGGGGAGAGAGAGAGAAACTGGGGGGAGAGAGAGAGAGAAACACTGGGGGGAGAGACGGAGAGAAACACTGCGGGGGGGGGGGGGAGAGAAACACTGGGGGGTGAGAGAGAGAAACACTGGGGGGAGAGAGAGAGAAACACGGGGGGAGAGAGAGAGAGAGAGAGACACTGGGGGGAGGGAGAGAGAAAAACTGGGGGGAGAGAGAGAGAGAAACTCTGGGAGGAGAGAGAGAGAGAAACTCTGGGGAGAGAGAGAGAGAGAAACTCTGGGGGGAGAGAGAGAAGCTCTGGGGGGAGAAAAAGAGAAACTCTGGGGGGGGAGGTGGAGAGAGAGAGAAACACTGAGGGGAGGGAGAGAGAGAGAAACACTGGGGTGAGAGAGAGAGAAACACTGAGGGGAGGGAGAGAGAGAGAAACACTGGGGTGAGAGAGAGAGAAATACTGGGGGAGAAAGAGAGAGAAACACTGGGGGGGAGAGAGAAGCTCTGGGGGGAGAAAAAGAGAAACTCTGGGGGGGGAGGTGGAGAGAGAGAGAAACACTGAGGGGAGGGAGAGAGAGAGAAACACTGGGGTGAGAGAGAGAGAAATACTGGAGGAGAGAGAGAGAGAAACACTGAGGGGAGGGAGAGAGAGAGAAACACTGGGGTGAGAGAGAGAGAAATACTGGGGGAGAAAGAGAGAGAAACTCTGGGAGGAGAGGGAGAGAAACTGTGGGGGGAGAGAGAGAGAGAGAGAAACACTGCGGGGAGAGAGAGAGAAACACTGGTGGGAGAGAGAGAGAAACACTGGGGGGGAGAGAGAAACACTGGGGGGAGAGTGAGAGAAACACTGGGGGGAGAGAGAGAGAAACACTGGGGGGAGAGAGAAACACTGGGGGGAGAGAGAAACACTGGGGGGAGAGTGAGAGAAACACTGGGGGGAGAGAGAGAGAAACACTGGGGGGGAGAGAGAGAGAAACACTGGGGGGAGAGAGAAACACTGGGGGGAGAGAGAAACACTGGGGGGAGAGTGAGAGAAACACTGGGGGGAGAGTGAGAGAAACACTGGGGGGAGAGAGAGAGAAACACTGGGGGGAGAGAGAGAGAAACACTGGGGGTGATAGAGAGAAACACTGGGGGGAGAGTGAGAGAAACACTGGGGGGAGAGTGAGAGAGAAACTCTGGGGGGAGAGAGAGAGAAACTCTGGGGGGGGAGGGGGAGAGAGAGAGAGACAGAGAAACACTGGAGGTGAGAGAGAGAGAGAAACACTGGGGGGAGAGAGAGAGAAACACTGGGGGGAGAGAGAGAGAGAAACACTGCGGGGGGGGGGGGAGAGAGAGAGAAACACTGGGGGGGGAGAGAGAGAGAAACACTGGGGGGAGAGAGAGAGAAACACTGGGGGGAGAGAGAGAGAAACACTGGGGGGAGAGAGAGAGAAACACTGGGGGGAGAGAGAGAGAAACACTGGGGGAGAGAGAGTGAAACACTGGGGGGAGAGAGAGAGAAACACTGGGGGGAGAGAGAAACACTGGGGGAGAAAGAGAGAGAAACTCTGGGAGGAGAGGGAGAGAAACTCTGGGGGGAGAGAGAGAGACAGAGAAACACTGGGGGGAGGGAGAGAGAAACACTGGGGGGAGAGAGAGAGAAACACTGGGGGGGAGAGAGAAGCTCTGGGGGGAGAAAAAGAGAAACTCTGGGGGGGGAGGGGGAGAGAGAGAGAGAGATAAACACGGGGGAGAGAGAGAGAAACTCTGGGAGGAGAGAAGGAGAGAGAGAAACACTGAGGGGAGGGAGAGAGAGAGAAACACTGGGGTGAGAGAGAGAGAGAAACACTGGGGTGAGAGAAATAGAGAGAGAGAGACAGAGAAACACTGGAGGTGAGAGAGAGAGAGAAACACTGGGGGAGAAAGAGAGAGAAACTCTGGGAGGAGAGGGGGAGAAACTGTGGGGGGAGAGAGAGAGAGAGAGAAACACTGGGGCGAGAGACGGAGAGAGAGAGAGAGAGAGAAACACTGGGGCGAGAGACGGAGAGAGAGAGAGACAGAGAATCACTGGAGGTGAGAGAGAGAGAGAAACACTGCGGGGGGGGGGAGAGAGAGAGAAACACTGGGGGGAGAGAGAGAGAAACACTGGGAGGAGAGAGAGAGAATCACTGGGGGAGAGAGAGAAACACTGGGGGGAGAGAGAGAGAAACACTGGGGGGAGAGAGAGAGAAACACTGCGGGGAGAGAGAGAGAAACACTGGGGGGGGGGGGAGAGAGAGAAACACTGGGGGGTGAGAGAGAGAAACACTGGGAGGAGAGAGAGAGAAACAGTGGGGGGAGAGAGAGAGAAACACTGGGGGGAGAGAGAGATAAACACTGGGGGGAGAGAGAGAGAAACACTGGGGGGAGAGAGATAGAAACACTGGGGGGAGAGAGAGATAAACACTGGGGGGAGAGAGAGAGAAACACTGGGGGGAGAGAGAGAGAAACACTGGGGGGAGAGAGAGATAAACACTGGGGGGAGAGAGAGATAAACACTGGGGGGAGAGAGAGAGAAACACTGGGGGGGAGAGAGAGAGAAACACGGGGTGGAGAGAGAGAGAAACACTGGGGGGAGAGAGAGAGAAACATTGGGGAGAGAGAGAGAAACTCTGTGGGGGGGGGGAGAGAGAGAAACACTGGGGGGAGAGAGATAGAGAAAGACTGGGGAGAGAGAGAGAGAAACACTGGGGGGAGAGAGAAACACTGGGGGGAGAGAGAGAAACACTGGGGGGGAGAGAGAGTGAAACACTGGGGGGAGAGAGAGAGAAACACTGGGGGGAGAGAGAGAGAGAAACACTGGGGGGAGAGAGAGAGAGAAACACTGGGGGGGAGAGAGAGAGAAATACTGGGGGGGGGGAGAGAGAGAAACACTGGGGGGTGAGAGAGAGAAACACTGGGGGCAGAGTGAGAACAACACTGGGGGGAGATAGAGAGAAACACTGGGGGGAGAGAGAGAGAAACACTGGGGGAGAGAGAGAGAAACACTGGGGGGAGAGAGAGAGAAACACGGGGGGGGGGGGAGAGAGAGAGAAACACTGGGGGGAGAGAGAGAGAAACTCTGGGAGGAGAGAGAGAGAGAAACTCTGAGGAGAGAGAGAGAGAGAAACTCTGGGGGGAGAGAGAGAGAAACTCTGGGGGGAGAGAGAGAGAAACTCTGGGGGGAGAGAGAGAGAGAAACACTGGGGGGGAGAGAGAAGCTCTGGGGGGAGAAAAAGACAAACTCTGGGGGGGGAGGGGGAGAGAGAGAGAGATAAACACGGGGGAGAGAGAGAAACTCTGGGAGGAGAGAAGGAGAGAGAGAGAAACATTGAGGGGAGGGAGAGAGAGAGAAACACTGTGGTGAGAGACATAGAGAGAGAGAGAGAGAGAGAGAAACACTGGGGTGGAGAGAGAGAGAGAGAAACACTGGGGGTAAGAGAGAGAAACACTGGAGGTGAGAGAGAGAGAAACTCTGGGAGGAGAGAGAGAGAGAAACTCTGGGGGGAAAGAGAGAGAGAGAAGCTCTGGGGGGAGAAAAAGAGAAACTCTGGGGGGGGGGAGAGAGAGAGAGAGAGACACTGGGGGGAGAGAGAGAGAAACTCTGGGGAGAGAGAGAGAGAGAAACTCTGGGGGGAGAGAGAGAGAAACTCTGGGGGGAGAGAGAGAGAAACTCTGGGGGGAGAGAGAGAGAGAAACACTGGGGGGGAGAGAGAAGCTCTGGGGGGAGAAAAAGAGAAACTCTGGGGGTGGAGGTGGAGAGAGAGAGAGAGATAAACACGCGGGAGAGAGAGAGAAACTCTGGGAGGAGAGAAGGAGAGAGAGAGAAACACTGAGGGGAGAGAGAGAGAGAGAAACACTGGGGTGAGAGACATAAAGAGAGAGAGAGAGAGAGAGAGAAACACTGGGGTGGAGAGAGATAGAGAAAGACTGGGGAGAGAGAGAGAGAAACACTGGGGGGAGAGAGAGAGAAACACTGGGGGGAGAGAGAGAGAAACACTGGGGTGAGAGAGTGAAACACTGGAGGTGAGAGAGAGAGAAACACTGGGGGGAGAGAGAAACACTGGGGGAGAAAGAGAGAGAAACTCTGGGAGGAGAGGGAGAGAATCTCTGGGGGGAGAGAGAGAGAGAGAGAAACACTGGGGGGAGGGAGAGAGAAACACTGGGGAGAGAGAGAGAGAGAAACTCTGGGAGGAGAGAGAGAGAGAAACTCTGGGGAGAGAGAGAGAGAGAAACTCTGGGGGGAGAGAAAGAGAAACTCTGGGGGGTGAGAGAGAGAAACACTGGGGGGAGAGAGAAGCTCTGGGGGGAGAAAAAGAGAAACTCTGGGGGGGAGGGGGAGAGAGAGAAACACTGGGGTGAGAGACATAGAGAGAGAGAGACAGAGAAACACTGGAGGTGAGAGAGAGAGAGAAACACTGGGGGGAAAGAGAGAGAAACTCTGGGAGGAGAGGGAGAGAACTGTGGGGGGAGAGAGAGAGAGAGAGAAACACTGGGGGGAGAGACGGAGAGGAGAGAGAGAGACAGAGAAACACTGGAGGTGAGAGAGAGAGAGAAACACTGGGGGGAGAGAGAGAGAAACACTGTGGGGGGGGAGAGAGAGAGAAACACTCGGGGGGAGAGAGAGAGAACACTGGGGGAGAGAGAGAGAAACACTGGGGGGAGAGAGAGGAGAAACACTGGGGGGGAGAGAGAGAGAAACACTGGGGGGGAGAGAGAGAAACACTGGGGGTGAGAGAGAGAAACACTGGGGGCAGAGAGAGAACAACACTGGGGGGGAGAGAGAGAGAAACACTGCGGGAGAGAGAGAACACTGGGGAGAGAGAGAGAGAAACACTGGGGGAAGAGAGAGAGAAAACACTGGGGGGGAGAGAGAAACACTGGGGGAGAAAGAGAGAGAAACTCTGGGAGGAGAGAGAGAGAGAGAACTCTGGGAGAGAGAGAGAGAGAAACACTGGGGGGAGAGAGAGAGAAACTCTGGGGGGAGAGAGAGAGAAATACTGGGGGAGAAAGAGAGAGAAACTCTGGGAGAGAGAGAGAGAGAGAAACACTGGGGGGAGAGAGAGAAACTCTGGGGGAGAGAGAGAGAAATACTGGGGGAGAAAGAGAGAGAAACACTGGGGGGAGGGAGAGAGAAACACTGGGGGGGAGAGAGAGAGAAACACTGGGAGGAGAGGGAGAGAATCTCTGGGGGAGAGAGAGAGAGAGAAAGAAACACTGGGGGAGGGAGAGAGAAACACTGGGGGGAGAGAGAAGCTCTGGGGGAGAAAAAGAGAAACTCTGGGGGGAGGGGGAGAGAGAGAGAGAGATAAACACGGGGGAGAGAGAGAGAAACTCTCGGAGGTGAGACATAGAGAGAGAGAAACACTGGGGGGAGAGAGAGAGAAACTGAGGGGAGAGAGAGAGAGAAACACTGAGGGGAGGGAGAGAGAGAGAAACACTGGGGTGTGAGACATAGAGAGAGAAACACTGGGGGAGAGAGAGAGAAACTGGGGGGAGAGAGAGAGAGAAACACTGGGGGGGAGAGACGGAGAGAAACACTGCGGGGGGGGAGAGAAACACTGGGAGGAGAGAGAGAGAGAAACTCTGGGGAGAGAGAGAGAGAGAAACTCTGGGGGAGAGAGAGAAGCTCTGGGGGGAGAAAAAGAGAAACTCTGGGGGGGGAGGTGGAGAGAGAGAGAAACACTGAGGGGAGGGAGAGAGAGAGAAACACTGGGGTGAGAGAGAGAGAAATACTGGGGAGAAAGAGAGAGAAACTCTGGGAGGAGAGGGAGAGAAACTGTGGGGGGAGAGAGAGAGAGAGAGAAACACTGCGGGGAGAGAGAGAGAAACACTGGTGGGAGAGAGAGAGAAACACTGGGGGGGAGAGAGAAACACTGGGGGGAGAGTGAGAGAAACACTGGGGAGAGAGAGAGAAACACTGGGGGGAGAGAGAAACACTGGGGGGAGAGAGAAACACTGGGGGGAGAGTGAGAGAAACACTGGGGGGAGAGAGAGAGAAACACTGGGGGGGAGAGAGAGAGAAACACTGGGGGGAGAGAGAAACACTGGGGGGAGAGAGAAACACTGCGGGGGAGAGTGAGAGAAACACTGGGGGGAGAGTGAGAGAAACACTGGGGGGTGAGAGAGAGAAACACTGGGGGAGAGAGAGAGAAACACTGGGGGTGATAGAGAGAAACACTGGGGGGAGAGTGAGAGAAACACTGGGGAGAGAGTGAGAGAAACACTGGGGGAGAGAGAGAGAAAACACTGGGGGGAGAGAGATAAACACTGGGGGCAGAGAGAGAACAACACTGGGGGGAGAGAGAGAAAAACACTGGGGGAGAGAGAGAGAGAAACACTGGGGGAGAGAGAGAGAAACACTGGGGGAGAGAGAGATAAACACTGGGGGGAGAGAGAGAGAAACACTTGGGGGAGAGAGAGAGAAACACGGGGGGAGAGAGAGAGAAACACTGGGGGAGAGAGAGAGAAACTCTGAGGAGAGAGAGAGAGAAACTCTGGGAGGAGAGAGAGAGAAACTCTGGGGGAGAGAGAGAGAAACTCTGGGGAGAGAGAGAGAGAAACACTGCGGGGGGAGAGAGAGAAGCTCTGGGGGAGAAAAAGACAAACTCTGGGGGGGGAGGGGAGAGAGAGAGAGATAAATACGGGAGAGAGAGAGAGAAACTCTGGGAGGAGAGAAGGAGAGAGAGAGAAACACTGAGGGGAGGGAGAGAGAGAGAAACACTGGGGTGAGAGACATAGAGAGAGAGAGAGAGAGAGGAGAAACACTGGGGGGAGAGAGAGAGAGAAACACTGGGGGAGAGAGTGAGAGAAACTCTGGGAGGAGAGGTGAGAGAACTCTGGGGGGAGAGAGAGAGAGAGAAACACTGGGGGGAGGGAAGAGAGAAACACTGGGGGGAGAGAGAGAGAGAGAAACTCTGGAGGAGAGAGAGAGAGAGAAAATCTGGGAGGAGAGAGAGAGAGAAACTCTGGGGAGAGAGAGAGAGAGAAACTCTGGGGGGAGAGAGAGAGAAACTCTGGGGGGGGAGGGGGAGAGAGAGAGAAATTCTGGGAGGAGAGACGGAGAGAGAGAGAGACAGAGAAACACTGGAGGTGAGAGAGAGAGAGAAACACTGGGGGGAGAGAGAGAGAAACACTGGGGGGAGAGAGAGAGAGAAACACTGCGGGGGGGGGGAGAGAGAGAGAAACACTGGGGGGGGGAGAGAGAGAGAAACACTGGGGGCAGAGAGAGAGAAACACTGGGGGGAGAGAGAGAGAAACACTGGGGGGAGAGAGAGAGAAACACTGGGGGGAGAGAGAGAGAGAAACACTGGGGGGAGAGAGAGAGAAACACTGGGGAGAGAGAGAGAGAAACACTGGGGGGGAGAGAGAAGCTCTGGGGGGGAGAAAAAGAGAAACTCTGGGGGGGGGGAGGGGGAGAGAGAGAGAGAGATAAACACGGGGGAGAGAGAGAGAAACTCTGGGAGGAGAGAAGGAGAGAGAGAAACACTGAGGGGAGGGAGAGAGAGAGAAACACTGGGGTGAGAGAGAGAGAGAAACACTGGGGTGAGAGAAATAGAGAGAGAGAGACAGAGAAACACTGGAGGTGAGAGAGAGAGAGAAACACTGGGGGAGAAAGAGAGAGAAACTCTGGGAGGAGAGGGGGAGAAACTGTGGGGGGAGAGAGAGAGAGAGAGAAACACTGGGGCGAGAGACGGAGAGAGAGAGAGAGAGAAACACTGGGGCGAGAGACGGAGAGAGAGAGAGACAGAGAATCACTGGAGGTGAGAGAGAGAGAGAAACACTGCGGGGGGGGGAGAGAGAGAGAAACACTGGGGGGAGAGAGAGAGAAACACTGGGGGGAGAGAGAGAGAATCACTGGGGGAGAGAGAGAAACACTGGGGGGAGAGAGAGAGAAACACTGGGGGGAGAGAGAGAGAGAAACACTGGGGGAGAGAGAGAGAAACACTGGGGGGGGGGAGAGAGAGAAACACTGGGGGTGAGAGAGAGAAACACTGGGAGGAGAGAGAGAGAAACACTGGGGGGAGAGAGAGAGAAACACTGGGGGGAGAGAGAGATAAACACTGGGGGGAGAGAGAGAGAAACACTGGGGGGAGAGAGATAGAAACACTGGGGGGGAGAGAGAGATAAACACTGGGGGGAGAGAGAGAGAAACACTGGGGGGAGAGAGAGAGAAACACTGGGGGGAGAGAGAGATAAACACTGGGGGGGAGAGAGAGAGAAACACTGGGGGGAGAGAGAGAGAAACACGGGGTGGAGAGAGAGAGAAACACTGGGGGGAGAGAGAGAGAAACATTGGGGAGAGAGAGAGAAACTCTGTGGGGGGGGGGAGAGAGAGAGAAACACTGGGGGGAGAGAGATAGAGAAAGACTGGGGAGAGAGAGAGAGAAACACTGGGGGGAGAGAGAAACACTGGGGGGAGAGAGAGAAACACTGGGGGGGGAGAGAGAGTGAAACACTGGGGGGGAGAGAGAGAGAAACACTGGGGGGAGAGAGAGAGAAACACTGGGGGGAGAGAGAGAGAGAAACACTGGGGGGGAGAGAGAGAGAAACACTGGGGGGGGGGAGAGAGAGAAACACTGGGGGGTGAGAGAGAGAAACACTGGGGGCAGAGTGAGAACAACACTGGGGGGAGATAGAGAGAAACACTGGGGGGAGAGAGAGAGAAACACTGGGGGAGAGAGAGAGAAACACTGGGGGGGAGAGAGAGAGAAACACGGGGGGGGGGAGAGAGAGAGAAACACTGGGGGGAGAGAGAGAGAAACTCTGGGAGGAGAGAGAGAGAGAAACTCTGAGGAGAGAGAGAGAGAGAAACTCTGGGGGGAGAGAGAGAGAAACTCTGGGGGGGAGAGAGAGAGAAACTCTGGGGGGAGAGAGAGAGAGAAACACTGGGGGGGAGAGAGAAGCTCTGGGGGGAGAAAAAGACAAACTCTGGGGGGGGAGGGGGGAGAGAGAGAGAGATAAACACGGGGGAGAGAGAGAAACTCTGGGAGGAGAGAAGGAGAGAGAGAGAAACATTGAGGGGAGGGAGAGAGAGAGAAACACTGTGGTGAGAGACATAGAGAGAGAGAGAGAGAGAGAGAAACACTGGGGTGGAGAGAGAGAGAGAGAAACACTGGGGGTAAGAGAGAGAAACACTGGAGGTGAGAGAGAGAGAAACTCTGGGAGGAGAGAGAGAGAGAAACTCTGGGGGGAAAGAGAGAGAGAGAAGCTCTGGGGGGGAGAGAGAGAGAGAGAAACACTGGGGGGAGAGAGAGTGAAACACTGGGGGGAGAGAGAGAGAAACACTGGGGGGAGAGAGAAACACTGGGGGAGAAAGAGAGAGAAACTCTGGGAGGAGAGGGAGAGAAACTCTGGGGGGAGAGAGAGAGACAGAGAAACACTGGGGGGAGGGAGAGAGAAACACTGGGGGGAGAGAGAGAGAAACACTGGGGGGGAGAGAGAAGCTCTGGGGGGAGAAAAAGAGAAACTCTGGGGGGGGAGGGGGAGAGAGAGAGAGAGATAAACACGGGGGAGAGAGAGAGAAACTCTGGGAGGAGAGAAGGAGAGAGAGAAACACTGAGGGGAGGGAGAGAGAGAGAAACACTGGGGTGAGAGAGAGAGAGAAACACTGGGGTGAGAGAAATAGAGAGAGAGAGACAGAGAAACACTGGAGGTGAGAGAGAGAGAGAAACACTGGGGGAGAAAGAGAGAGAAACTCTGGGAGGAGAGGGGGAGAAACTGTGGGGGGAGAGAGAGAGAGAGAGAAACACTGGGGCGAGAGACGGAGAGAGAGAGAGAGAGAAACACTGGGGCGAGAGACGGAGAGAGAGAGAGACAGAGAATCACTGGAGGTGAGAGAGAGAGAGAAACACTGCGGGGGGGGGGGAGAGAGAGAGAAACACTGGGGGGAGAGAGAGAGAAACACTGGGGGGAGAGAGAGAGAATCACTGGGGGAGAGAGAGAAACACTGGGGGGAGAGAGAGAGAAACACTGGGGGGAGAGAGAGAGAAACACTGGGGGGAGAGAGAGAGAAACACTGGGGGGGGGAGAGAGAGAAACACTGGGGGGGTGAGAGAGAGAAACACTGGGAGGAGAGAGAGAGAAACACTGGGGGGAGAGAGAGAGAAACACTGGGGGGAGAGAGAGATAAACACTGGGGGGAGAGAGAGAGAAACACTGGGGGGAGAGAGATAGAAACACTGGGGGGAGAGAGAGATAAACACTGGGGGGAGAGAGAGAGAAACACTGGGGGGAGAGAGAGAGAAACACTGGGGGGGAGAGAGAGATAAACACTGGGGGGAGAGAGAGAGAAACACTGGGGGGAGAGAGAGAGAAACACGGGGTGGAGAGAGAGAGAAACACTGGGGGGAGAGAGAGAGAAACATTGGGGAGAGAGAGAGAAACTCTGTGGGGGGGGAAGAGAGAGAAACACTGGGGGGAGAGAGATAGAGAAAGACTGGGGAGAGAGAGAGAGAAACACTGGGGGGAGAGAGAAACACTGGGGGGAGAGAGAGAAACACTGGGGGGGAGAGAGAGTGAAACACTGGGGGGAGAGAGAGAGAAACACTGGGGGGAGAGAGAGAGAGAAACACTGGGGGGAGAGAGAGAGAGAAACACTGGGGGGGAGAGAGAGAGAAACACTGGGGGGGGGGAGAGAGAGAAACACTGGGGGGTGAGAGAGAGAAACACTGGGGGCAGAGTGAGAACAACACTGGGGGGAGATAGAGAGAAACACTGGGGGGAGAGAGAGAGAAACACTGGGGGAGAGAGAGAGAAACACTGGGGGGAGAGAGAGAGAAACACGGGGGGGGAGAGAGAGAGAAACACTGGGGGGAGAGAGAGAGAAACTCTGGGAGGAGAGAGAGAGAGAAACTCTGAGGAGAGAGAGAGAGAGAAACTCTGGGGGGAGAGAGAGAGAAACTCTGGGGGGAGAGAGAGAGAAACTCTGGGGGGAGAGAGAGAGAGAAACACTGGGGGGGAGAGAGAAGCTCTGGGGGGAGAAAAAGACAAACTCTGGGGGGGGAGGGGGAGAGAGAGAGAGATAAACACGGGGGAGAGAGAGAAACTCTGGGAGGAGAGAAGGAGAGAGAGAGAAACATTGAGGGGAGGGAGAGAGAGAGAAACACTGTGGTGAGAGACATAGAGAGAGAGAGAGAGAGAGAGAAACACTGGGGTGGAGAGAGAGAGAGAGAAACACTGGGGGTAAGAGAGAGAAACACTGGAGGTGAGAGAGAGAGAAACTCTGGGAGGAGAGAGAGAGAGAAACTCTGGGGGGAAAGAGAGAGAGAGAAGCTCTGGGGGGAGAAAAAGAGAAACTCTGGGGGGGAGGGGGAGAGAGAGAGAGAGATAAACACGGGGGAGAGAGAGAGAAACTCTGGGAGGTGAGAAGGAGAGAGAGAGAAACACTGAGGGGAGGGTGAGAGAGAGAAACACTGGGGGGAGAGAGAGAGAGAAACACTGGGGGGAGAGAGAGAGAAACACTGGGGGGAGAGAGAGAGAGAGAGAGAAACACTGCGGGGGGGGGGGAGAGAGAGAGAAACACTGGGGGAAGAGAGAGAGAAACACTGGGGGGAGAGAGAGAGAAACACTGGGGGGAGAGAGAGAGAAACACTGGGGGGAGAGAGAGAGAAACACTGAGGGGAGAGAGAGAGAGAAACTCTGGGGGGAAAGAGAGAGAGAAACTCTGGGGGGAAAGAGAGAGAGAGAAACTCTGCGGGGAGAGAGAGAGAGAAACTCTGGGGGGAGAGAGAGAGAGAAACTCTGGGGGGAGAGAGAGAGAGAAACTCTGGGGGGAGAGAGAGAGAGAAACTCTGGGGGGAGAGAGAGAGAGAAACACTGTGGGGAGAGAGAGAGAGAGAGAGAGAGAAACAGTAGGGGTAGAAAGAGAGAGACAAAAACACTGGGGGGGAGACAGAGTGAGATAGAGAGAGAAACACTGGGGCGAGAGAGCGAGAAAATCTGGGGAGAGAGAGAGAGAAGTACTGGGGGGAAGAGTGAGAAACATTGGGGGGAAGAGAGAGAAACACTGGGGGGAAGAGAGAGAGAAAAACTGGTGGGTTGAGAGAAAGAGAGAGAGAAACACTGGGGGGAGACAGAGAGAGAAACACTGGGGGGAGACAGAGAGAGAGAAACAGTGAGGGGGGGAGAGAGAGAAACACTGGGGGGATAGAGAGAGAAGGAAACACTGGGGGGAGAGAGGGAGAGAAGCAGTGCGGGGTGAGAGAAAGAGAAACACTAGGGGGAGAGAGAGAAGGAAACACTGGGGGGAGAGAGAGAGAAACACTGGGGGGAGAGAGAGAAACACTGGGGGAGAGAGAGAGAAACACTGGGGGAGAGTGAGAGAAACACTGGGGGGGAGAGAGAGAGAGAGAGAGAGAGAAACACTTTGGGGAGAGACAGAGAGAGAGGGAGAAACACTGGTGGTAGAGAGAGAGAAACACTGGGGGAGAGAGAGAGAGAGAGAGAGAGAGAAACACTGAGTGGAGGGAGAGAGAGAGAAACACTGGGGTGAGAGACATAGAGAGAGAGAGAGAGAGAGAGGGAGAGAGAATCACTGGGGTGGAGAGAGATAGAGAAAGACTGGGGAGAGAGAGAGAGAAACACTGGGAGGAGAGAGAGAAACACTGGGGGGAGAGAGAGCCAGCGAAACACTGGGGGGAGAGAGAGAGAGAGAAACACTGGGGGTAAGAGAGAGAAATACTGGAGGGAGGGAGAGAGAAACACTGGGGGTGAGAGAGTGAAACACTGGAGGTGAGAGAGAGAGAAACACTGGGGGGAGAGAGAGAGAAACTATGGGGGGAGAGAGAGAGAGAGAGAGAGAAACACTGGGGTGAGAGAGAGATACAATGGGGGGAGAGAGAGATAAACACTGGGGGGAGAGAGAGAAACACTGGGGGGAGAGAGAGAGAAACACTGGGGGGAGAGAGAGAAACACTGGGGGGAGAGAGAGAGAAACACTGGGGAGAGAGAGAGAGAAACACTGGGGGGAGAGAGAGAGAAACACTGGGGGGAGAGAGAGATAAACACTGCGGGGAGAGAGAGAAACACTGGGGGGAGAGAGAGAGAATCACTGGTGGGAGAGCGAGAGAAACACTGGGGGGTGATTGAGAGAGAAACTCTGGGGGGAGATTGAGAGAGAAACTCTGGGAGGAGAGAGAGAGAGAAACTCTGGGGGGAGAGAGAGAGAGAAACTCTGGGGGGAGAGAGAGAGAGAAACTCTGGGGGGAGAGAGAGAGAGAAACTCTGGGGGAAAGAGAGAGAGAAACTCTGGGGGGAAAGAGAGAGAGAAACTCTGGGGTGAGAGAGAGAGAGAAACTCTGGGGGGAGAGAGAGAGAGAGAAACTCTGGGGGGAGAGAGAGATAGAAACTCTGGGGGGAGAGAGAGAGAGAAACTCTGGGGGGAGAGAGAGAGAAACACTGTGGGGAGAGAGAGAGAGAGAGAGAAACAGTGGGGGTAGAAAGAGAGAGAAACACTGGGGGGGAGACAGAGTGAGATGGAGAGAGAAACACTGGGGCGAGAGAGCGAGAAAATCTGGGGAGAGAGAGAGAGAGAGAAGTACTGGAGGGAAGAGAGAGAAACATTGGGGTAAGAGAGAGAAACACTGGGGGGAAGAGAGAGAAACACTGGGGGGAAGAGAGAGAAACACTGGGGGGAGAGAGAGAAACATTGTGGGGGGAGATAAAGAGAAACATTGGGGAGAGAGAGAGAGAGAAAACCTGGGGGGAGAGAGAGAGAAACACCGGGGGGAGAGAGGGAGAGTAACACTGGGGGGAGAGAAAGAGAGATGCACTGGGGAGAGAGAGAGAGAGGTACACTGGGGAGAGAGAGAGAGAAACACTGGGGAGAGGGAGAGAGAGAGAAGCAATGGGGGAGAGAGAGAGAGCGAGAAACACTGGGGGAAGAGAGAGATAAACACTTGGGGAAGGGAGAGAAACAGTGGGGGGAGAGAGAGAGAGAAAAAAACTGGGGGGAGAGAGATTGAGAGAAACACTGGGGAGAGAGAGAGAAAAAAACTG
The DNA here is from genome assembly GCF_035084215.1 of Heptranchias perlo. Classification (NCBI taxonomy): domain Eukaryota; kingdom Metazoa; phylum Chordata; class Chondrichthyes; order Hexanchiformes; family Hexanchidae; genus Heptranchias; species Heptranchias perlo. The sequence continues at coordinate 29,126 of NW_027139259.1, forward strand.
GTGGAGAGAGAGAGAATCACTGGGGGGAGAGAGAAACACTGGGGGAGGGAGAGAGAAGGAAACACTGGGGGGAGAGAGAGAGAGGGAAACAGTGCGTGGGCAGAGAGAGAGAAACAAACACTGGGGGGAGAGAGGGAGAGGGAAAAACTGGAGGGACAGAGATTAACACTGGGGGGAGAGAGAGAGAGAGAAACAATGGGGTGAGAGACAGAGAGAGAGAGAGAAACATTGGGGTGGAGAGAGATGGAGAAAGACTGGGGAGAGAGAGAGAGAAACACTGGGGGAAGAGAGAGAGAGAAACACTGGGGGAAGAGGGAGAGATAACCAATTGGGGGGGGAGAGAGGAACTCTGGGGGGAGAGAGAGAGAAACACTGGGGGTGAGAGAGAGAGAAACACTGGGGGGAGAGAGAGAGAAACACTGGGGGGAGAGAGAGAGAAACACTGGGGGGAGAGAGAGAAACACTGGGGGGAGAGAAAGAGATACACTGGGGGGAGAGAGAGAGAAACACTGGGGGGAGAGAGAGAAACACTGGGGGGAGAGAAAGAGATACACTGGGGGGAGAGAGAGAGAAACACTGGGGGGAGAGAGAAACACTGGGGGTGAGAGAGTGAAACACTGGGGGTGAGAGAGTGAAACACTGGGGGTGAGAGAGTGAAACACTGGGGGGAGAGAGAGAGAGAGAGAAACACTGGGGGGAGAGAGAGAGAAACACTGGGGGGAGAAAGAGAGACAAACTCTGGGAGGAGCGAGAGAGAAACACTGGGGGGAGAGAGAGAGAAACACTGGGGAGAGAAAGAGAGAGAAACTCTGGGAGGAGAGAGAGAGAAACTCTGGGGAGAGAGGAGGAGAGAGAGAGAGAAACACTGAGGGGAGAGAGAGAGAAACACTGGGGGGAGAGAGAGAGAAACACTGGGGGGTGAGAGAGAGAAACACTGGGGGGAGAGAGAGAGAAACACTGGGGGGTGAGAGAGAGAAACACTGGGGGGAGAGAGAGAGAAACACTGGGGGGTGAGAGAGAGAAACACTGGGGGGAGAGAGAGAGAAACACTGCGGAGAGAGTGAGAGAAACATTGGGGAGAGAGAGAGAAACTCTGTGGGGGGGGGAGAGAGAGAAACACTGGGGGGAGAGAGAGAGAAACACTGGGGGGTGAGAGAGAGAAACACTGGGGGGAGAGAGAGAGAAACACTGCGGAGAGAGTGAGAGAAACATTGGGGAGAGAGAGAGAAACTCTGTGGGGGGGGGAGAGAGAGAAACACTGGGGGGAGAGAGAAACACTGGGGGGAGAGAGATGGAGAAAATCTGGGGAGAGGGAGATAATCACTGGGGGGGAGAGAGAAACTCTGTGGGGAGAGAGAGAGAGAGAAACACTGGGGGGAGAGAGATGGAGAAACACTGGGGGGATAGAGAGAGAAACACTGGGGGGAGAGAGAGAGAAACACTGGGGGGGAGAGAGAGACAGGAACTCTGGGGGGAGAGAGAGACAGAAACTCTGGGGGGAGAGAGAGACAGAAACTCTGGGAGGAGAGAGAGAGAGAAACTGTGGGGGGAGAGAGAGAGAGAAACTCTGGGGGGAGAGAGAGAGAGAGAGAGAAACACTGGGGGGAGAGAGAGAGAGAGAGAGAGAAACACTGGGGGGAGAGACAGAGTGAGAGAGAGAGAGATAATCTGGTGAGAGAGAGAGTAACACTGGGGGCGAGAAAGAGAGATGCACTGGGGAGAGATAGAGATACACTCGGGAGAGGGAGAGAGAGAGAAACACTGGGAGAGAGAGAGAGAGAAACAATGGGAGGGGGAAAAAGAGAGAGAGAAACACTTGGGGGGAGAAATAAACCCTGGGGGAATGGAGAGATAAACACTGGGGGAAGAGAGAGAAACACTGGGGGGAGAGAAAGAAAAAAAACTGGGGGGAGAGAGATGGAGAGAAACACTGGGGAGAGAGACGAAGTGAGAGACGGAAAATCTGGGGAGAGAGAGAGAGAGTAACACTGGGGGCAGAGAAAGAGAGATGCACTGGGAGAGAGAGAGAGAGAAAAACTGGAGTGAGAGAGATAGAGAGAAACACTGGGGAGAGAGAGAGAAAAAAACTGGGGGAGAGAGAGAAACACTGGTGGAGGGAGAGAGAGAGAAAAACTGGGGGGAGGGAGAGAAACACGGGGGAGAGAGAGAGAGAGAAACACAGGGGGAGAGAGAGAAAAACTGCGGGGAGAGAGAGATAAACAATGGGAGAGAGAGTGAGAGAGAGAGTGAAACACTGGGGGGAGAGAGAGAGAAACACTCGGGGAGAGATAGAGAAACACTGGGGGGAGAGATAGAGAAACACTGGGGCGAGAGATAGAGAAACACTGGGGGGAGAGATAGAGAAACACTGGGGCGAGAGAGAGAGCAACACTGGGGAGAGGGAGAGAGAGAGATACACTGGGAGAGAGAGAGAGAGAAAAACTGGAGTGAGAGAGATAGAGAGAAACACTGGAGAGAGAGAGAAAAAAAAACTGGAGGAGAGAGAGAAACACTGGTGGAGGGAGAGAGAGAGAAAAACTGGGGGGAGAGAGAGAAACACGGGGGAGAGAGAGAGAAACACTGGGGGGAGAGATAGAGAAACACTGGGGGGAGAGATAGAGAAACACTGGGGGGAGAGAGAGAGCAACACTGGGGCGAGAGAGAGAGAGAAACTCTGGGGGGGAGAGAGAGAGAGAGAAACTGGGGGGGAGAGGGAGAGAGAGAAACACTGGGGGGCGAGAGATAGAGAAACACTGGGGCGAGAGAGAGACACACTGGGGCCAGAGAGAGAGAAACACTGGGGCGAGAGAGAGAGAGAAACTCTGGGGGGGAGAGAGAGAGAGAGAAACTGTGGGGGGAGAGGGAGAGAGAGAAACACTGGGGGGAGAGAGAGAGAGAAACGCTAGGGGAGAGAGAGAGAAACACTGAGGGGAGAGAGAGAGAAACACTGGGGGGAGAGAGAGAGAAACACTGGGGGGAGAGAGAGAGAAACACTGGGGGGAGAGAGAGAAAAACACTGGGTGGGTGAGAGAGAGAAACACTGGGGGGAGAGAGAGAGAAACACTGGGGGGAGAGAGAGAGAAACACTGCGGGGAGAGAGAGAGAAACACTGGGGGGGGAGAGAGAAACATTGGGGGAGAGAGAGAGAAACACTGGGGGGAGAGAGAGAGAAACACTGGGGGGAGAGAGAGAGAAACACTGGGGGAGAGAGAGAGAGAGACACTGGGGGGAGAGAGAGAGAAACACTCGGGGGAGAGAGAGAGAATCACTGGGGGGAGAGAGAGAGAAACACAGCGGAGAGAGCGAGAGACACTGGGGGGAGAGAGAGAGAAACACAGGGGAGAGAGAGAGAGAGAGAGACACTGGGGGGAGAGAGAGAGAAACACTCGGGGGAGAGAGAGAGAAACACTGGGGGGAGAGAGAGAGAAACACTTGGAGAGAGAGAGAGAAACACTGGGGGGAGAGAGAAACACTGGGGGGAGAGAGAGAGAAACACAGGGGGGAGAGAGAGAGAGAAACACAGGGGAGAGAGAGAGAAACACTGGGGGGAGAGAGAGAGAAACTCTGGGGGGAGAGAGAGAGAAACACTGGGGGGGGGTGAGAGAGAGAAACACTGGGGGGAGAGAGAGAGAAACACTGGGGGGAGAGAGAGAGAAACACTGGAGGGAGAGAGAGAGAAACACTGGGGGGAGAGAGAGAGAAACACTGGGGGAGAGAGAGAGAGAGAAACACAGGGGAGAGAGAGAGAAACACTGGGGGGAGAGAGAGAGAAACTCTGGGGGGAGAGAGAGAGAAACACTGGGGGGAGAGAGAGAGAGAAACACAGGGGAGAGAGAGAGAAACACTGGGGGGAGAGAGAGAGAAACTCTGGGGGGAGAGAGAGAGAAACACTGGGGGGGGGGTGAGAGAGAGAAACACTGGGGGGAGAGAGAGAGAAACACTGGGGGGAGAGAGAGAGAAACACTGGAGGGAGAGAGAGAGAAACACTGGGGGGAGAGAGAGAGAAACACTCGGGGGAGAGAGAGAGAAACACTGGGGGGAGAGAGAGAGAAACACTGGGAGAGAGAGAGAGAAACACTGGGGGGAGAGAGAAACACTGAGGGGAGGGAGAGAGAGAGAAACACTGGGGTGAGAGAGAGAGAAATACTGGGGGAGAAAGAGAGAGAAACTCTGGGAGGAGAGGGAGAGAAACTGTGGGGGGAGAGAGAGAGAGAGAGAAACACTGCGGGGAGAGAGAGAGAAACACTGGTGGGAGAGAGAGAGAAACACTGGGGGGGGAGAGAGAAACACTGGGGGGAGAGTGAGAGAAACACTGGGGGGAGAGAGAGAGAAACACTGGGGGGAGAGAGAAACACTGGGGGGAGAGAGAAACACTGGGGGGAGAGTGAGAGAAACACTGGGGGGAGAGAGAGAGAAACACTGGGGGGGAGAGAGAGAGAAACACTGGGGGGGAGAGAGAAACACTGGGGGGAGAGAGAAACACTGGGGGGAGAGTGAGAGAAACACTGGGGGGAGAGTGAGAGAAACACTGGGGGGAGAGAGAGAGAAACACTTGGGGGGAGAGAGAGAGAAACACTGGGGGTGATAGAGAGAAACACTGGGGGGAGAGTGAGAGAAACACTGGGGGGAGAGTGAGAGAAACACTGGGGGGAGAGTGAGAGAAACACTGGGGGGAGAGAGAGAGAAACACTGGGGGGGAGAGAGATAAACACTGGGGGGAGAGAGAGAGAAACACTGGGGGAGAGAGAGAGAAACACTGGGGGGAGAGAGAGATAAACACTGGGGGGAGAGAGAGAGAAACACTGGGGGGAGAGAGAGAGAAACACTGGGGGGAGAGAGAGAGAAACACTGGGGGGAGAGAGAGAGAAACACTGGGGGGAGAGAGAGAGAAACACTGGGGGAGAGAGAGAGAAACACTGGGGGGAGAGAGAGATAAACACTGGGGGGAGAGAGAGAGAAACACTGGGGGGAGAGAGAGAGAAACACGGGGGGGAGAGAGAGAGAAACACTGGGGGGAGAGAGAGAGAAACTCTGAGGAGAGAGAGAGAGAAACTCTGGGAGGAGAGAGAGAGAGAAACACTGGGGGGGAGAGAGAGAGAAACACTGGGGGGAGAGAGAGAGAAACACTGGGGGGAGAGAGAGAGAAACACTGGGGGGAGAGAGAGAGAAACACTGGGGGGAGAGAGAGAGAAACACTGGGGGGAGAGAGAGAGAAACACTGGGGGAGAGAGAGTGAAACACTGGGGGGAGAGAGAGAGAGAAACTCTGCGGGGGGGGGGAGAGAGAGAGAAACACTGGGGGGAGAGAGAGAGAAACTCTGGGGGGAGAGAGAGAGAAACTCTGGGGGGAGAGAGAGAGAGAAACACTGGGGGGGAGAGAGAAGCTCTGGGGGGAGAAAAAGACAAACTCTGGGGGGGGAGGGGGAGAGAGAGAGAGAAACTCTGGGAGGAGAGAAGGAGAGAGAGAGAAACACTGAGGGGAGGGAGAGAGAGAGAAACACTGGGGTGAGAGACATAGAGAGAGAGAGAGAGAGAGAGAGAAACACTGGGGTGGAGAGTGAGAGAGAGAAACACTGGGGGGAGAGAGAGAGAGAGAAACTCTGGGAGGAGAGAGAGAGAGAAACTCTGGGGAGAGAGAGAGAGAGAAACTCTGGGGGGAGAGAGAGAGAAACTCTGGGGGGGGAGGGGGAGAGAGAGAGAGACAGAGAAACACTGGAGGTGAGAGAGAGAGAAACACTGGGGGGAGAGAGAGAGAAACACTGGGGGGAGAGAGAGAGAAACACTGGGGGGAGAGAGAGAGAAACACTGGGGGGAGAGAGAGAGAAACACTGGGGGGAGAGAGAGAGAAACACTGGGGGGAGAGAGAGAGAAACACTGGGGGGAGAGAGAGAGAAACACTGGGGGAGAGAGAGTGAAACACTGGGGGGAGAGAGAGAGAGAAACACTGCGGGGGGGGGGGGGGAGAGAGAGAGAAACACTGGGGGGAGAGAGAGAGAAACACTGGGGGGAGAGAGAGAGAAACACTGGGGGGAGAGAGAGAGAAACACTGGGGGGAGAGAGAGAGAAACACTGGGGGGGAGAGAGAGAGAAACACTGGGGGGAGAGAGAGAGAAACACTGGGGGGGAGAGAGAGAGAAACACTGGGGGGGAGAGAGAGAGAAACACTGGGGGGAGACAGAGAGAAACACTGGGGGGGTGAGAGAGAGAAACACTGGGGGGAGAGAGAGAGAAACACTGGGGGGAGAGAGAGAGAAACACTGGGGGGAGAGAGAGAGAAACACTGGGGGGAGAGAGAGAGAAACACTGGGGGGAGAGAGAGAGAAACACTGGGGGGAGAGAGAGAGAAACACTGGGGGAGAGAGAGTGAAACACTGGGGGGAGAGAGAGAGAGAAACACTGCGGGGGGGGGGGAGAGAGAGAAACACTGGGGGGAGAGAGAGAGAAACACTGGGGGGAGAGAGAGAGAAACACTGGGGGGAGAGAGAGAGAAACACTGGGGGAGAGAGAGTGAAACACTGGGGGGAGAGAGAGAGAAACACTGGGGGGGGAGAGAGAAACACTGGGGGAGAAAGAGAGAGAAACTCTGGGAGGAGAGGGAGAGAAACTCTGGGGGGAGAGAGAGAGAGAAACACTGGGGGGAGGGAGAGAGAAACACTGGGGGGAGAGAGAGAGAAACACTGGGGGGGGAGAGAGAAGCTCTGGGGGGAGAAAAAGAGAAACTCTGGGGGGGGAGGGGGAGAGAGAGAGAGAGAGATAAACACGGGGGAGAGAGAGAGAAACTCTGGGAGGAGAGAAGGAGAGAGAGAAACACTGAGGGGAGAAGGAGAGAGAGAGAAACACTGGGGTGAGAGAGAGAGAGAAACACTGGGGTGAGAGAAATAGAGAGAGAGAGACAGAGAAACACTGGAGGTGAGAGAGAGAGAGAAACACTGGGGGAGAAAGAGAGAGAAACTCTGGGAGGAGAGGGGGAGAAACTGTGGGGGGAGAGAGAGAGAGAGAGAAACACTGGGGCGAGAGACGGAGAGAGAGAGAGAGAGAAACACTGGGGCGAGAGACGGAGAGAGAGAGAGACAGAGAATCACTGGAGGTGAGAGAGAGAGAGAAACACTGCGGGGGGGGGGAGAGAGAGAGAAACACTGGGGGGAGAGAGAGAGAAACACTGGGGGGAGAGAGAGAGAATCACTGGGGGAGAGAGAGAAACACTGGGGGGAGAGAGAGAGAAACACTGGGGGGAGAGAGAGAGAAACACTGGGGGGAGAGAGAGAGAAACACTGGGGGGGGGGAGAGAGAGAAACACTGGGGGGTGAGAGAGAGAAACAATGGGGGGAGAGAGAGAGAAACACTGGGGGGAGAGAGAGAGAAACACTGGGGGGAGAGAGAGATAAACACTGGGGGGAGAGAGAGAGAAACACTGGGGGGAGAGAGAGAGAAACACTGGGGGGAGAGAGAGATAAACACTGGGGGGAGAGAGAGAGAAACACTGGGGGGAGAGAGAGAGAAACACGAGGTGGAGAGAGAGAGAAACACTGGGGGGAGAGAGAGAGAAACACTGGGGGGAGAGAGAGAGAAACACTGGGGGGAGAGAGAGAGAAACACGGGGTGGAGAGAGAGAGAAACACTGGGGGGAGAGAGAGAGAAACATTGGGGAGAGAGAGAGAGAAACACTGGGGGGAGAGAGAGAGAAACACGAGGTGGAGAGAGAGAGAAACACTGGGGGGAGAGAGAGAGAAACACTGGGGGGAGAGAGAGAGAAACACGAGGTGGAGAGAGAGAGAAACACTGGGGAGAGAGAGAGAGAAACAATGGGGGGAGAGAGAGAGAAACACTGGGGGGAGAGAGAGAGAAACACGGGGTGGAGAGAGAGAGAAACACTGGGGGGAGAGAGAGAGAAACATTGGGGAGAGAGAGAGAAACTCTGTGGGGGGGGGAGAGAGAGAAACACTGGGGGGAGAGAGATAGAGAAACACTGGGGGGGAGAGAGAAACACTGGGGGGAGAGAGAGAAACACTGGGGGGGAGAGAGAGTGAAACACTGGGGGGGGGAGAGAGAGAAACACTGGGGGGTGAGAGAGAGAAACACTGGGGGCAGAGTGAGAACAACACTGGGGGGAGAGAGAGAGAAACACTGGGGGGAGAGAGAGAGAAACACTGGGGGAGAGAGAGAGAAACACTGGGGGGAGAGAGAGAGAAACACGGGGGGGGGGGGAGAGAGAGAGAAACACTGGGGGGAGAGAGAGAGAGAAACACTGGGGGGAGAGAGAGAGAAACTCTGGGAGGAGAGAGAGAGAGAAACTCTGAGGAGAGAGAGAGAGAGAAACTCTGGGGGGAGAGAGAGAGAAACTCTGGGGGGAGAGAGAGAGAAACTCTGGGGGGAGAGAGAGAGAGAAACTCTGGGGGGAGAGAGAGAGAGAAACACTGGGGGGGAGAGAGAAGCTCTGGGGGGAGAAAAAGACAAACTCTGGGGGGGGAGGGGGAGAGAGAGAGAGATAAACACGGGGGAGAGAGAGAAACTCTGGGAGGAGAGAAGGAGAGAGAGAGAAACATTGAGGGGAGGGAGAGAGAGAGAAACACTGTGGTGAGAGACATAGAGAGAGAGAGAGAGAGAGAGAAACACTGGGGTGGAGAGAGAGAGAGAGAAACACTGGGGGTAAGAGAGAGAAACACTGGAGGTGAGAGAGAGAGAAACTCTGGGAGGAGAGAGAGAGAGAAACTCTGGGGGGAAAGAGAGAGAGAGAAGCTCTGGGGGGAGAAAAAGAGAAACTCTGGGGGGGGAGGGGGAGAGAGAGAGAGAGATAAACACGGGGGAGAGAGAGAGAAACTCTGGGAGGTGAGAAGGAGAGAGAGAGAAACACTGAGGGGAGGCTGAGAGAGAGAAACACTGGGGGGAGAGACGGAGAGAAACACTGCGGGGGGGGGGGGGAGAGAGAGAGAAACACTGGGGGGAGAGAGAGAGAAACACTGGGGTGAGAGAGAGAGAAACACTGAGGGGAGAGAGAGAGAGAAACTCTGGGGGGAAAGAGAGAGAGAAACTCTGGGGGGAAAGAGAGAGAGAGAAACTCTGCGGGGAGAGAGAGAGAGAAACTCTGGGGGGAGAGAGAGAGAGAAACTCTGGGGGGAGAGAGAGAGAGAAACTCTGGGGGGAGAGAGAGAGAGAAACTCTGGGGGGAGAGAGAGAGAGAAACACTGTGGGGAGAGAGAGAGAGAAACACTGTGGGGAGAGAGAGAGAGAGAGAGAGAGAAACAGTAGGGGTAGAAAGAGAGAGACAAAAACACTGTGGGGGAGACAGAGTGAGATAGAGAGAGAAACACTGGGGCGAGAGAGCGAGAAAATCTGGGGAGAGAGAGAGAGAAGTACTGGGGGGAAGAGTGAGAAACATTGGGGGGAAGAGAGAGAAACACTGGGGGGAAGAGAGAGAGAAAAACTGGTGGGTTGAGAGAAAGAGAGAGAGAAACACTGGGGGGAGACAGAGAGAGAAACACTGGGGGGAGACAGAGAGAGAGAAACAGTGAGGGGGGGGAGAGAGAGAAACACTGGGGGGATAGAGAGAGAAGGAAACACTGGGGGGAGAGAGGGAGAGAAGCAGTGCGGGGTGAGAGAAAGAGAAACACTAGGGGGAGAGAGAGAAGGAAACACTGGGGGGAGAGAGAGAGAAACACTGGGGGGAGAGAGAGAAACACTGGGGGAGAGAGAGAGAAACACTGGGGGAGAGTGAGAGAAACACTGGGGGGGAGAGAGAGAGAGAGAGAGAGAGAAACACTTTGGGGAGAGACAGAGAGAGAGGGAGAAACACTGGTGGTAGAGAGAGAGAAACACTGGGGGAGAGAGAGAGAGAGAGAGAGAGAGAGAAACACTGAGTGGAGGGAGAGAGAGAGAAACACTGGGGTGAGAGACATAGAGAGAGAGAGAGAGAGAGAGGGAGAGAGAATCACTGGGGTGGAGAGAGATAGAGAAAGACTGGGGAGAGAGAGAGAGAAACACTGGGAGGAGAGAGAGAAACACTGGGGGGAGAGAGAGCCAGCGAAACACTGGGGGGAGAGAGAGAGAGAGAAACACTGGGGGTAAGAGAGAGAAATACTGGAGGGAGAGAGAGAGAAACACTGGGGGTGAGAGAGTGAAACACTGGAGGTGAGAGAGAGAGAAACACTGGGGGGAGAGAGAGAGAAACTATGGGGGGAGAGAGAGAGAGAGAAACACTGGGGTGAGAGAGAGATACAATGGGGGGAGAGAGAGATAAACACTGGGGGGAGAGAGAGAAACACTGGGGGGAGAGAGAGAGAAACACTGGGGGGAGAGAGAGAAACACTGGGGGGAGAGAGAGAGAAACACTGGGGGGAGAGAGAGAGAAACACTGGGGGGAGAGAGAGAGAAACACTGGGGGGAGAGAGAGAGAAACACTGCGGGGAGAGAGAGAAACACTGGGGGGAGAGAGAGAGAATCACTGGTGGGAGAGCGAGAGAAACACTGGGGGGTGATTGAGAGAGAAACTCTGGGGGGAGATTGAGAGAGAAACTCTGGGAGGAGAGAGAGAGAGAAACTCTGGGGGGAGAGAGAGAGAGAAACTCTGGGGGGAGAGAGAGAGAGAAACTCTGGGGGGAAAGAGAGAGAGAAACTCTGGGGGGAAAGAGAGAGAGAAACTCTGGGGTGAGAGAGAGAGAGAAACTCTGGGGGGAGAGAGAGAGAGAGAAACTCTGGGGGGAGAGAGAGATAGAAACTCTGGGGGGAGAGAGAGAGAGAAACTCTGGGGGAGAGAGAGAGAAACACTGTGGGGAGAGAGAGAGAGAGAGAGAAACAGTGGGGGTAGAAAGAGAGAGAAACACTGGGGGGGAGACAGAGTGAGATGGAGAGAGAAACACTGGGGCGAGAGAGCGAGAAAATCTGGGGAGAGAGAGAGAGAGAGAAGTACTGGAGGGAAGAGAGAGAAACATTGGGGTAAGAGAGAGAAACACTGGGGGGAAGAGAGAGAAACACTGGGGGGAAGAGAGAGAAACACTGGGGGGAGAGAGAGAAACATTGTGGGGGGAGATAAAGAGAAACATTGGGGAGAGAGAGAGAGAGAAAACCTGGGGGGAGAGAGAGAGAAACACCGGGGGGAGAGAGGGAGAGTAACACTGGGGGGAGAGAAAGAGAGATGCACTGGGGAGAGAGAGAGAGAGGTACACTGGGGAGAGAGAGAGAGAAACACTGGGGAGAGGGAGAGAGAGAGAAGCACTGGGGGAGAGAGAGAGAGCGAGAAACACTGGGGGAAGAGAGAGATAAACACTTGGGGAAGGGAGAGAAACAGTGGGGGGAGAGAGAGAGAGAAAAAAACTGGGGGGAGAGAGATTGAGAGAAACACTGGGGAGAGAGAGAGAAAAAAACTGGGGGAGAGAGAGAGAATCACTGGGGGGAGAGAGAAACACTGGGGGAGGGAGAGAGAAGGAAACACTGGGGGGAGAGAGAGAGAGGGAAACAGTGCGTGGGCAGAGAGAGAGAAACAAACACTGGGGGGAGAGAGGGAGAGGGAAAAACTGGAGGGACAGAGATTAACACTGGGGGGAGAGAGAGAGAGAGAAACAATGGGGTGAGAGACAGAGAGAGAGAGAGAAACATTGGGGTGGAGAGAGATGGAGAAAGACTGGGGAGAGAGAGAGAGAAACACTGGGGGAAGAGAGAGAGAGAAACACTGGGGGAAGAGGGAGAGATAACCAATTGGGGGGGGAGAGAGGAACTCTGGGGGGAGAGAGAGAGAAACACTGGGGGTGAGAGAGAGAGAAACACTGGGGGGAGAGAGAGAGAAACACTGGGGGGAGAGAGAGAGAAACACTGGGGGGAGAGAGAGAAACACTGGGGGGAGAGAAAGAGATACACTGGGGGGAGAGAGAGAGAAACACTGGGGGGAGAGAGAGAAACACTGGGGGGAGAGAAAGAGATACACTGGGGGGAGAGAGAGAGAAACACTGGGGGGAGAGAGAAACACTGGGGGTGAGAGAGTGAAACACTGGGGGTGAGAGAGTGAAACACTGGGGGTGAGAGAGTGAAACACTGGGGGGAGAGAGAGAGAGAGAGAAACACTGGGGGGAGAGAGAGAGAAACACTGGGGGGAGAAAGAGAGACAAACTCTGGGAGGAGCGAGAGAGAAACACTGGGGGGAGAGAGAGAGAAACACTGGGGAGAGAAAGAGAGAGAAACTCTGGGAGGAGAGAGAGAGAAACTCTGGGGAGAGAGGAGGAGAGAGAGAGAGAAACACTGAGGGGAGAGAGAGAGAAACACTGGGGGGAGAGAGAGAGAAACACTGGGGGGTGAGAGAGAGAAACACTGGGGGGAGAGAGAGAGAAACACTGGGGGGTGAGAGAGAGAAACACTGGGGGGAGAGAGAGAGAAACACTGGGGGGTGAGAGATAGAAACACTGGGGGGAGAGAGAGAGAAACACTGCGGAGAGAGTGAGAGAAACATTGGGGAGAGAGAGAGAAACTCTGTGGGGGGGGAGAGAGAGAAACACTGGGGGGAGAGAGAGAGAAACACTGGGGGGTGAGAGAGAGAAACACTGGGGGGAGAGAGAGAGAAACACTGCGGAGAGAGTGAGAGAAACATTGGGGAGAGAGAGAGAAACTCTGTGGGGGGGGGAGAGAGAGAAACACTGGGGGGAGAGAGAAACACTGGGGGGAGAGAGATGGAGAAAATCTGGGGAGAGGGAGATAATCACTGGGGGGGAGAGAGAAACTCTGTGGGGAGAGAGAGAGAGAGAAACACTGGGGGGAGAGAGATGGAGAAACACTGGGGGGATAGAGAGAGAAACACTGGGGGGAGAGAGAGAGAAACACTGGGGGGGAGAGAGAGACAGGAACTCTGGGGGGAGAGAGAGACAGAAACTCTGGGGGGAGAGAGAGACAGAAACTCTGGGAGGAGAGAGAGAGAGAAACTGTGGGGGGAGAGAGAGAGAGAAACTCTGGGGGGAGAGAGAGAGAGAAACACTGGGGGGAGAGAGAGAGAGAGAGAGAGAGAAACACTGGGGGGAGAGACAGAGTGAGAGAGAGAGAGATAATCTGGTGAGAGAGAGAGTAACACTGGGGGGAGAGAAAGAGAGATGCACTGGGGAGAGATAGAGATACACTCGGGAGAGGGAGAGAGAGAGAAACACTGGGAGAGAGAGAGAGAGAGAAACAATGGGAGGGGGAAAAAGAGAGAGAGAAACACTTGGGGGGAGAAATAAACCCTGGGGGAATGGAGAGATAAACACTGGGGGAAGAGAGAGAAACACTGGGGGGAGAGAAAGAAAAAAAACTGGGGGGAGAGAGATGGAGAGAAACACTGGGGAGAGAGACGAAGTGAGAGACGGAAAATCTGGGGAGAGAGAGAGAGAGTAACACTGGGGGCAGAGAAAGAGAGATGCACTGGGAGAGAGAGAGAGAGAAAAACTGGAGTGAGAGAGATAGAGAGAAACACTGGGGAGAGAGAGAGAAAAAAACTGGGGGAGAGAGAGAAACACTGGTGGAGGGAGAGAGAGAGAAAAACTGGGGGGAGGGAGAGAAACACGGGGGAGAGAGAGAGAGAGAAACACAGGGGGAGAGAGAGAAAAACTGCGGGGAGAGAGAGATAAACAATGGGAGAGAGAGTGAGAGAGAGAGTGAAACACTGGGGGGAGAGAGAGAGAAACACTCGGGGAGAGATAGAGAAACACTGGGGGGAGAGATAGAGAAACACTGGGGGGAGAGATAGAGAAACACTGGGGCGAGAGAGAGAGCAACACTGGGGAGAGGGAGAGAGAGAGATACACTGGGAGAGAGAGAGAGAGAAAAACTGGAGTGAGAGAGATAGAGAGAAACACTGGAGAGAGAGAGAAAAAAAAACTGGAGGAGAGAGAGAAACACTGGTGGAGGGAGAGAGAGAGAAAAACTGGGGGGAGAGAGAGAAACACGGGGGAGAGAGAGAGAAACACTGGGGGGAGAGATAGAGAAACACTGGGGGGAGAGATAGAGAAACACTGGGGCGAGAGATAGAGAAACACTGGGGCGAGAGAGAGAGACACACTGGGGCCAGAGAGAGAGAAACACTGGGGCGAGAGAGAGAGAGAGAGAAACTCTGGGGGGGAGAGAGAGAGAGAGAAACTGTGGGGGGAGAGGGAGAGAGAGAAACACTGGGGGGAGAGAGAGAGAGAAACGCGAGGGGAGAGAGAGAGAAACACTGAGGGGAGAGAGAGAGAAACACTGGGGGGAGAGAGAGAGAAACACTGGGGGGAGAGAGAGAGAAACACTGGGGGGAGAGAGAGAAAAACACTGGGGGGGGTGAGAGAGAGAAACACTGGGGGGAGAGAGAGAGAAACACTGGGGGGAGAGAGAGAGAAACACTGGGGGGAGAGAGAGAGAAACACTGCGGGGAGAGAGAGAGAAACACTGGGGGGGGAGAGAGAAACATTGGGGGAGAGAGAGAGAAACACTGGGGGGAGAGGGAGAGAAACACTGGGGGGAGAGAGAGAGAAACACTGGGGGAGAGAGAGAGAGAGACACTGGGGGGAGAGAGAGAGAAACACTCGGGGGAGAGAGAGAGAATCACTGGGGGGAGAGAGAGAGAAACACAGCGGAGAGAGAGAGAGACACTGGGGGGAGAGAGAGAGAAACACAGGGGAGAGAGAGAGAGAGAGAGACACTGGGGGGAGAGAGAGAGAAACACTCGGGGGAGAGAGAGAGAAACACTGGGGGGAGAGAGAGAGAAACACTTGGAGAGAGAGAGAGAAACACTGGGGGGAGAGAGAAACACTGGGGGGAGAGAGAGAGAAACACAGGGGGGAGAGAGAGAGAGAAACACAGGGGAGAGAGAGAGAAACACTGGGGGGAGAGAGAGAGAAACTCTGGGGGGAGAGAGAGAGAAACACTGGGGGGGGTGAGAGAGAGAAAAACTGGGGGGAGAGAGAGAGAAACACTGGGGGGAGAGAGAGAGAAACACTGGAGGGAGAGAGAGAGAAACACTGGGGGGAGAGAGAGAGAAACACTGGGGGAGAGAGAGAGAGAGACACTGGGGGGAGAGAGAGAGAAACACTCGGGGGAGAGAGAGAGAAACACTGGGGGGAGAGAGAGAGAAACACTGGGAGAGAGAGAGAGAAACACTGGGGGGAGAGAGAAACACTGGGGGGAGAGAGAGAGAAACACAGGGGGGAGTGAGAGAGAGAAACACAGGGGAGAGAGTGGGAAACACAGGGGGAGAGAGAGAGAAACACAGGGGGGAGAGCGAGAGAAATACTGGGGGGAGAGAGAGAGAAACTCTGGGGGGAGAGAGAGAGAAACTCTGGGGAGAGAGAGAGAGAGAGAGAGAGAGAGATAGAGAAACACTGGGGGGAGAAAGAGAGAGAAACACTGGGGGGAGAAAGAGAGAAACACTGGGGGGAGAGACAGAGTGAGAGAGAGAGAGAGAAACACTGGGGGGAGGGAGAGAGAGAGAGAGAGAGAGATAGAGAAACACTGGGGGGAGAGAGAGAGAGAAACACTGGGGGGAGAAAGAGAGAGAGAGAAACACTGGGGGGAGAGACAGAGTGAGAGAGAGAGAGAGAAACACTGGGGGGAGGGAGAGAGAGAGAGAAACACTGGGGGGAGAGAGAGAGAGAGAGAGAAACACTGGGGGGAGAAAGAGAGAGAGAGAAACACTGGGGGGAGAGACAGAGTGAGAGAGAGAGAGAGAAACACTGGGGTGAGAGAGAGAGAGAGAGAAAAACTGGGGGGAGAAAGAGAGAGACAAAAACACTGGGGGGGTGAGACAGTGAGATAGAGAGAGAGAATCACTGGGGGTGAGAGAGAGAGAAACACTGGGGGGAGAGAGAGAGAAACACTGGGGGGAGAGAGAGAGAGAGAGAAAAACTGGGGGGAGAAAGAGAGAGACAAAAACACTGGGGGGGTGAGACAGTGAGATAGAGAGAGAGAATCACTGGGGGTGAGAGAGAGAGAAACACTGGGGGGAGAGAGAGAGAATCACTGGGGGTGAGAGAGAGAGAAACACTGGGGGGACAGAGAGAGAAACACTGGGGGGAGAGAGAGAGAAACACTGGGGGGAGAGAGAGAGAAACACTGGGGGGAGAGAGAGAGAAACACTGGGGGGAGAGAGAGAGAAACACTGGGGGGAGAGAGAGAGAAACAGTGGGGGAGAGAGAGAGAAACACTGGGGGGGGGGAGAGAGAGAAACACTGGGGAGAGAGTGAGAGAAACATTGGGGAGAGAGAGAGAAACTCTGTGGGGGGGGGAGAGAGAGAAACACTGGGGGGAGAGAGATGGAGAAAATCTGGGGAGAGGGTGATAATCACTGGGGGGGAGAGAGAAACTCTGGGGGGTAAGAGAGAGAGAGAAACTCTGGGGTGAGAGAGATGGAGAAACACTGGGGGGATAGAGAGAGAAACACTGGGGGGAGAGAGAGAGAAACACTGGGGGGAGAGAGAGAGAGAGAGAGAAACACTGGGGGGAGAGACAGAGTGAGAGAGAGAGATATAATCTGGTGAGAGAGAGAGCAACACTGGGGGGAGAGAAAGAGAGATGCACTGGGGAGAGATAGAGATACACTCGGGAGAGGGAGAGAGAGAGAAACACTGGGAGAGAGAGAAAGAGAAACAATGGGAGGGGGAAAAAGAGAGAGAGAAACACTTGGGGGGAGAAATAAACACTGGGGGAATGGAGAGATAAACACTGGGGGAGGAGAGAGAAACACTGGGGGGAGAGACGAAGTGAGAGACAGAAAATCTGGGGAGAGAGAGAGAGAGTAACACTGGGGGGAGAGAAAGAGAGATGCACTGGGAGAGAGAGAGAGAGAAAAACTGGAGTGAGAGAGATAGAGAGAAACACTGGGGAGAGAGAGAGAAAAAAACTGGGGGAGAGAGAGAAACACTGGTGGAGGGAGAGAGAGAGAAAAACTGGGGGGAGGGAGAGAAACACGGGGGAGAGAGAGAGAGAGAAACACAGGGGAAAGAGAGAAACACTGCGGGGAGAGAGAGATAAACAATGGGAGAGAGAGTGAGAGAGAGAGTGAAACACTGGGGGGAGAGAGAGAGAAACACTCGGGGAGAGATAGAGAAACACTGGGGGGAGAGATAGAGAAACACTGGGGCGAGAGATAGAGAAACACTGGGGGGAGAGATAGAGAAACACTGGGGCGAGAGAGAGAGAGAGATACACTGGGAGAGAGAGAGAGAGAGAAAAACTGGAGTGAGAGAGATAGAGAGAAACACTGGAGAGAGAGAGAAAAAAAAACTGGAGGTGAGAGAGAAACACTGGTGGAGGGAGAGAGAGAGAAAAACTGGGGGGAGGGAGAGAAACACGGGGGAGAGAGAGAGACAAACACAGGGGGAGAGAGAGAAACACTGGGGGGAGAGAGAGATAAACACTGGGGGGAGAGATGGAGAAACACTGGGGGGAGAGATAGAGAAACACTGGGGGGAGAGATAGAGAAACACTGGGGCGAGAGAGAGAGACACACTGGGGCGAGAGAGAGAGACACACTGGGGCGAGAGAGAGAGAAACACTGGGGCAAGAGAGAGAGAGAAACTCTGGGGGGGAGAGAGAGAGAGAAACTGTGGGGGGAGAGGGAGAGAGAGAAACACTGGGGGGAGAGAGAGAGAGAAACGCTGGGGGAGAGACAGAGAAACACTGAGGGGAGAGAGAGAGAAACACTGGGGGGAGAGAGAGAGAAACACTGGGGGGAGAGAGAGAGAAACACTGGGGGGAGAGAGAGAGAAACACTGCGGGGGGAGAGAGAGAGAAACACTGGGGGGAGAGAGAGAGAAACACTGGGGGGAGAGAGAGAGAAACACTGTGGGGAGAGAGAGAGAAACACTGGGGGGAGAGAGAGAGAAACACTGGGGGAGAGAGAGAGAGACACTGGGGGGAGAGAGAGAGAAACACTGGGGGGAGAGAGAGAGAAACACTGGGGGGAGAGAGAGAGAAACACGGGGGGGAGAGAGAGAGAAACACTGGGGGGAGAGAGAGATAAACACTGGGGGGAGAGAGAGATAAACACTGGGGGGAGACAGTGAGATAGAGAGAGAGAAACACTGGGGGTGAGAGAGAGAGAAACACTGGGGGTGAGAGAGAGAGAAACACTGGGGGGAGAGAGAGAGAAACACTGGGGGGAGAGAGAGAGAAACACTGGGTGGAGAGAGAGAGAAACACTGGGGGGAGAGAGAGAGAAACACTGGGGGGAGAGAGAGAGAAACACTGGGGGGAGAGAGAGAGAAACACTGGGGGGAGAGAGAGAGAAATACTGGGGGGAGAGAGAGAGAAACAGTGGGGGAGAGAGAGAGAGAAACACTGGGGGGTAGAGAGAGAAACACTGGGGGAGAGAGAGAGAAACACTGGGGGGAGAGAGAGAGAAACACTGGGGGGAGAGAGAGAGAGACACTGGGGGGAGAGAGAGAGAAACACTGGGGGAGAGAGAGAGAAACACTGGGGGAGAGAGAGAGAAACACTGGGGGGAGAGAGAAACACTGGGGGAGAGAGAGAGAAACACTGGGGGAGAGAGAGAGAAACACTGGGGGGAGAGAGAAACACAGGGGGGAGAGCGAGAGAAACACTGGGGGGAGAGAGAGAGAGAAACACTGGGGGGAGAAAGAGAGAGAGAGAAACACTGGGGGGAGAGACAGAGTGAGAGAGAGAGAGAGAGAGACACTGGGGGGAGAGAGAGAGAGAGAGATAAACACTGGGGGGAGAAAGAGAGAGAGAAACACTGGGGTGTGAGAGAGAGAGAGAGAGAGAGAGAGAGAAATTGGGGGGAGAAAGAGAGAGACAAAAAAACTGCGGGGGGGGGGGGTGAGACAGTGAGATAGAGAAAGAGAAACACTGGGGGGAGAGAGAGAGAAACACTGGGGGGAGAGAGAGAGAAACATTGGGGGGAGAGAGAGAGAAACATTGGGGGGAGAGAGGGAGAAACACTGGGGGGAGAGAGAGAGAAACAGTGGGGGGAGAGAGAGAGAAACACTGGGGGGAGAGAGGGAGAAACACTGGGGGGAGAGAGAGAGAAACACTGGGGGGAGAGAGAGAGAAACACTGGGGGGAGAGAGAGAGAAACACTGGGGGGAGAGAGAGAGAAACACTGGGGGGAGAGAGAGAGAAACACTGGGGGGGGGAGAGAGAGAGAGAGAGATAGAGAAACACTGGGGGGAGAGAGAGAGAGAGAGAAACATTGGGGGGAGAGAGAGAGAGAGAGAGAAACACTGGGGGGAGAAAGAGAGAGAGAGAGAGAAAAACTGGGGGGAGAAAGAGAGAGACAAAAACACTGGGGGGGTGAGACAGTGAGATAGAGAGAGAGAATCACTGGGGGTGAGAGAGAGAGAAACACTGGGGGGAGAGAGAGAGAAACACTGGGGGGAGAGAGAGAGAAACACTGGGGGGAGAGAGAGAGAAACACTGGGGGGAGAGAGAGAGAAACACTGGGGGGAGAGAGAGAGAAACACTGGGGGGAGAGAGAGATAAACACTGGGGGGGAGAGAGAGAGAAACACTGGGGGGAGAGAGAGAGAAACACTGGGGGAGAGAGAGAGAAACACAGGGGGGAGAGAGAAACACTGGGGGGAGAGAGAGAAACTCTGGGGGGAGAGAGAGAGAGAGAGAGATAGAGAAACAATGGGGGGAGAGAGAGAGAGAGAACCACTGGGGGGAGAAAGAGAGAGAGAGAAACACTGGGGGGAGAGACAGAGTGAGAGAGAGAGAGAGAAACACTGGGGGGAGAGAGAGAGAGAGAGAAACACTGGGGGGAGAGAGAGAGAGAGAAAAACTGGGGGGAGAAAGAGAGAGACAAAAACTCTGGGGGGGGGGTGAGACAGTGAGATAGAGAGAGAGAAACACTGGGGTTGAGAGAGAGAGAAACACTGGGGGTGAGAGAGAGAGAAACACTGGGGGGAGAGAGAGAGAAACACTGGGGGGAGAGAGAGAGAAACACTGGGGGGAGAGAGAGAGAAACACTGGGGGGAGAGAGAGAGAAACACTGGGGGGAGAGAGAGAGAAACACTGGGGAGAGAGAGAGAAATACTGGGGGGAGAGAGAGAGAAACACTGGGGGGAGAGAGAGAAACACTGGGGGGAGAGAGAGAGAAACACTGGGGGGAGAGAGAGAGAAATACTGGGGGGAGAGAGAGAGAAACAGTGGGGGAGAGAGAGAGAGAAACACTGGGGGGTAGAGAGAGAAACACTGGGGGAGAGAGAGAGAAACACTGGGGGGAGAGAGAGAGAAACACTGGGGGGAGAGAGAGAGAGACACTGGGGGGAGAGAGAGAGAAACACTGGGGGAGAGAGAGAGAAACACTGGGGGAGAGAGAGAGAAACACTGGGGGGAGAGAGAAACACTGGGGGAGAGAGAGAGAAACACTGGGGGAGAGAGAGAGAAACACTGGGGGGAGAGAGAAACACAGGGGGGAGAGCGAGAGAAACACTGGGGGGAGAGAGAGAGAGAAACACTGGGGGGAGAAAGAGAGAGAGAGAAACACTGGGGGGAGAGACAGAGTGAGAGAGAGAGAGAGAGAGACACTGGGGGGAGAGAGAGAGAGAGAGATAAACACTGGGGGGAGAAAGAGAGAGAGAAACACTGGGGTGTGAGAGAGAGAGAGAGAGAGAGAGAGAAAAATTGGGGGGAGAAAGAGAGAGACAAAAAAACTGCGGGGGGGGGGGGGGGTGAGACAGTGAGATAGAGAAAGAGAAACACTGGGGGGAGAGAGAGAGAAACACTGGGGGGAGAGAGAGAGAAACATTGGGGGGAGAGAGAGAGAAACATTGGGGGGAGAGAGGGAGAAACACTGGGGGGAGAGAGAGAGAAACAGTGGGGGGAGAGAGAGAGAAACACTGGGGGGAGAGAGGGAGAAACACTGGGGGGAGAGAGAGAGAAACACTGGGGGGAGAGAGAGAGAAACACTGGGGGGAGAGAGAGAGAAACACTGGGGGGAGAGAGAGAGAAACACTGGGGGGAGAGAGAGAGAAACACTGGGGGGGGGAGAGAGAGAGAGAGAGATAGAGAAACACTGGGGGGAGAGAGAGAGAGAGAGAAACATTGGGGGGAGAGAGAGAGAGAGAGAGAAACACTGGGGGGAGAAAGAGAGAGAGAGAGAGAAAAACTGGGGGGAGAAAGAGAGAGACAAAAACACTGGGGGGGTGAGACAGTGAGATAGAGAGAGAGAATCACTGGGGGTGAGAGAGAGAGAAACACTGGGGGGAGAGAGAGAGAAACACTGGGGGGAGAGAGAGAGAAACACTGGGGGGAGAGAGAGAGAAACACTGGGGGGAGAGAGAGAGAAACACTGGGGGGAGAGAGAGAGAAACACTGGGGGGAGAGAGAGATAAACACTGGGGGGGAGAGAGAGAGAAACACTGGGGGGAGAGAGAGAGAAACACTGGGGGAGAGAGAGAGAAACACAGGGGGGAGAGAGAAACACTGGGGGGAGAGAGAGAAACTCTGGGGGGAGAGAGAGAGAGAGAGAGATAGAGAAACAATGGGGGGAGAGAGAGAGAGAGAACCACTGGGGGGAGAAAGAGAGAGAGAGAAACACTGGGGGGAGAGACAGAGTGAGAGAGAGAGAGAGAAACACTGGGGGGAGAGAGAGAGAGAGAGAAACACTGGGGGGAGAGAGAGAGAGAGAAAAACTGGGGGGAGAAAGAGAGAGACAAAAACTCTGGGGGGGGGGTGAGACAGTGAGATAGAGAGAGAGAAACACTGGGGTTGAGAGAGAGAGAAACACTGGGGGTGAGAGAGAGAGAAACACTGGGGGGAGAGAGAGAGAAACACTGGGGGGAGAGAGAGAGAAACACTGGGGGGAGAGAGAGAGAAACACTGGGGGGAGAGAGAGAGAAACACTGGGGGGAGAGAGAGAGAAACACTGGGGAGAGAGAGAGAAATACTGGG
This sequence comes from Heptranchias perlo, assembly GCF_035084215.1. Classification (NCBI taxonomy): domain Eukaryota; kingdom Metazoa; phylum Chordata; class Chondrichthyes; order Hexanchiformes; family Hexanchidae; genus Heptranchias; species Heptranchias perlo. The sequence goes on from NW_027139259.1 coordinate 50,958, forward strand.
GGGAGAGAGAGAGAAACACTGGGGGGAGAGAGAGAAACACTGGGGGGAGAGAGAGAGAGACACTGGGGGGAGAGAGAGAGAAACACTGGGGGGAGAGAGAGAGAAACACTGGGGGGAGAGAGAGAGAAACACTGGGGGAGAGAGAGAGAAACACTGGGGGAGAGAGAGAGAAACACTGGGGGGAGAGAGAAGCACTGGGGGGAGAGAGAGAGAAACACAGTGGTGAGAGAGAGAGAGAAACACAGTGGAGAGAGTGGGAAACACAGGGGGAGAGTGAGAGAAACACAGGGGGGAGAGCGAGAGAAACACTGGGGGGAGAAAGAGAGAGAGAGAAACACTGGGGGGAGAGACAGAGTGAGAGAGAGAGAGAGAGACACTGGGGGGAGAGAGAGAGAGAGAGAGACACTGGGGGGAGAGAGAGAGAGAGATAAACACTGGGGGGAGAGAGAGAGAAACACTGGGGGGAGAGAGAGAGAAACACTGGGGGGAGAGAGAGAGAAACAGTGGGGGAGAGAGAGAGAAACACTGGGGGGGGGGAGAGAGAAACACTGGGGAGAGAGTGAGAGAAACATTGGGGAGAGAGAGAGAAACTCTGTGGGGGGGGGAGAGAGAGAAACACTGGGGGGAGAGAGAGAAACACTGGGGGGAGAGAGAGAGAAACACTGGGGGGAGAGAGATGGAGAAAATCTGGGGAGAGGGAGATAATCACTGGGGGGGGGAGAGAAACTCTGGGGGGTAAGAGAGAGAGAGAAACTCTGGGGTGAGAGAGATGGAGAAACACTGGGGGGAGAGAGAGAGAAACACTGGGGGAGAGAGAGAGAGAAACACTGGGGGGATAGAGAGAGAAACACTGGGGGGAGAGAGAGAGAAACACTGGGGGGAGAGAGAGAGAGAGAGAGAAACACTGGGGGGAGAGACAGAGTGAGAGAGAGAGATATAATCTGGTGAGAGAGAGAGTAACACTGGGGGGAGAGAAAGAGAGATGCACTGGGGAGAGATAGAGATACACTCGGGAGAGGGAGAGAGAGAGAAACACTGGGAGAGAGAGAAAGAGAAACAATGGGAGGGGGAAAAAGAGAGAGAGAAACACTTGGGGGGAGAAATAAACACTGGGGGAATGGAGAGATAAACACTGGGGGAGGAGAGAGAAACACTGGGGGGAGAGAAAGAAAAAAAACTGGGGGGAGAGAGATGGAGAGAAACACTGGGGAGAGAGACGAAGTGAGAGACAGAACATCTGGGGAGAGAGAGAGAGAGTAACACTGGGGGGAGAGAAAGAGAGATGCACTGGGAGAGAGAGAGAGAGAAAAACTGGAGTGAGAGAGATAGAGAGAAACACTGGGGAGAGAGAGAGAAAAAAACTGGGGGAGAGAGAGAAACACTGGTGGAGGGAGAGAGAGAGAAAAACTGGGGGGAGGGAGAGAAACACGGGGGAGAGAGAGAGAGAGAAACACAGGGGAAAGAGAGAAACACTGCGGGGAGAGAGAGATAAACAATGGGGGAGAGAGTGAGAGAGAGAGTGAAACACTGGGGGGAGAGAGAGAGAAACACTGGGGGGAGAGAGAGAGTGAAACACTGGGGGGGGAGAGAGAGAAACACTCGGGGAGAGATAGAGAAACACTGGGGGGAGAGATAGAGAAACACTGGGGCGAGAGATAGAGAAACACTGGGGGGAGAGATAGAGAAACACTGGGGCGAGAGAGAGAGCAACACTGGGGAGAGGGAGAGAGAGAGATACACTGGGAGAGAGAGAGAGAGAGAAAAACTGGAGTGAGAGAGATAGAGAGAAACACTGGAGAGAGAGAAAAAAAAACTGGAGGTGAGAGAGAAACACTGGTGGAGGGAGAGAGAGAGAAAAACTGGGGGGAGGGAGAGAAACACGGGGGAGAGAGAGAGACAAACACAGGGGGAGAGAGAGAAACACTGGGGGGAGAGATGGAGAAACACTGGGGGGAGAGATGGAGAAACACTGGGGGGAGAGATAGAGAAACACTGGGGGGAGAGATAGAGAAACACTGGGGTGAGAGAGAGAGACATACTGGGGCGAGAGAGAGAGACACACTGGGGCGAGAGAGAGAGAAACACTGGGGCAAGAGAGAGAGAGAAACTCTGGGGGGGAGAGAGAGAGAGAAACTGTGGGGGGAGAGGGAGAGAGAGAAACACTGGGGGGAGAGAGAGAGAAACGCTGGGGGAGAGACAGAGAAACACTGAGGGGAGAGAGAGAGAAACACTGGGGGGAGAGAGAGAGAAACACTGGGGGGAGAGAGAGAGAAACACTGGGGGGAGAGAGAGAGAAACACGGGGGGGAGAGAGAGAGAAACACTGGGGGGAGAGAGAGATAAACACTGGGGGGAGAGAGAGATAAACACTGGGGGGAGAGAGAGAGAGAGAGAGATAGAGAAACACTGGGGGGAGAGAGAGAGGGAACCACTGGGGGGAGAAAGAGAGAGAGAGAAACACTGGGGGAGAGACAGAGTGAGAGAGAGAGAGAGAGACACAGGGGGGAGAAAGAGAGAGACAAAAACGCTGGGGGGGGTGTGAGACAGTGAGATTGAGAGAGAGAAACACTGGGGGTGAGAGAGAGAGAAACACTGGGGGGAGAGAGAGAGAAACACTGGGGGGAGAGAGAGAGAAACACTGGGGGGAGAGAGAGAAACACTGGGGGGAGAGAGAGAGAAACACTGCGGGGGGAGAGAGAGAGAAACACTGGGGGGAGAGAGTGTGAAACACTGGGGGGAGAGAGAGAGAAACACTGGGGGGAGAGAGAGAGAAACACTGGGGGGAAGGAGAGAGAAACACTGGGGGAGAGAGAGAGAGACACTGGTGGGAGAGAGAGAGAAACACTGGGGGGAGAGAGAGATAAACACTGGGGGGAGAGAGAGAGAAACACTGGGGGGAGAGAGAGAGAAACACTGGGGGAGAGAGAGAGAAACACTGGGGGGAGAGAGAAACACTGGGGGGAGAGAGAGAGAAACTCTGGGTGGAGAGAGAGAAACTCTGGGGGGAGAGAGAGAGAGAGAGAGATAGAGAAACACTGGGGGGAGAGAGAGAGGGAACCACTGGGGGGAGAAAGAGAGAAACACTGGGGGAGAGAGAGAGAAACACTGGGGGAGAGAGAGAGAAACACTGGGGGGAGAGAGAAACACTGGGGGGAGAGTGAGAGAAACTCTGGGGGGAGAAAGAGAGAGAGAGAAACACTGGGGGGAGAGAGAGAGAGAAACACTGGGGGGAGAAAGAGAGAGAGAGAAACACTGGGGGGAGAGAGCGAGGAACTCTAGGTGGAGAGAGAGAAACTCTGGGGGGAGAGAGAGAGAGAGAGAGAGAAACACTGGGGGGAGAGAGAGAGAGAAACACTGGGGGGAGAAAGAGAGAGAGAGAAACACTGGGGGGAGAGACAGAGTGAGAGAGAGAGAGAGAGAGACACTGGGGGGAGAGAGAGAGAGAGAGAGACACTGGGGGGAGAGAGAGAGAGAGAGATAAACACTGGGGGGAGAAAGAGAGAGAGAAACACTGGGGTGTGAGAGAGAGAGAGAGAGAGAGAGAAAAATTGGGGGGAGAAAGAGAGAAACATTGGGGGGAGAGAGAGAGAAACATTGGGGGGAGAGAGAGAGAAACACTGGGGGGAGAGAGAGAGAAACACTGGGGGGAGAGAGAGAGAAACACTGGGGGGAGAGAGAGAGAAACACTGGGGGGAGAGAGAGAGAAACACTGGGGGGAGAGAGAGAGAAACACTGGGGGGAGAGAGAGAGAAACACTGGGGGGGGAGAGAGAGAGAGAGATAGAGAAACACTGGGGGGAGAGAGAGAGAGAGAGAAACATTGGGGGGAGAGAGAGAGAGAGAGAGAAACACTGGGGGGAGAAAGAGAGAGAGAGAGAAAAACTGGGGGGAGAAAGAGAGAGACAAAAACACTGGGGGGGTGAGACAGTGAGATAGAGAGAGAGAATCACTGGGGGTGAGAGAGAGAGAAACACTGGGGGGAGAGAGAGAGAAACACTGGGGGGAGAGAGAGAGAAACACTAGGGGGAGAGAGAGAGAAACACTGGGGGGAGAGAGAGAGAAACACTGGGGGGAGAGAGCGATAAACACTGGGGGAGAGAGAGATAAACACTGGGGGGGAGAGAGAGAGAAACACTGGGGGGAGAGAGAGAGAAACACTGGGGGAGCGAGAGAGAAACACTGGGGGGAGAGAGAAACACTGGGGGGAGAGAGAGAGAAACTCTGGGTGGAGAGAGAGAAACTCTGGGGGGAGAGAGAGAGAGAGAGACATAGAGAAACACTGGGGGGAGAGAGAGAGAGAACCACTGGGGGGAGAAAGAGAGAGAGATAAACACTGGGGGGAGAGACAGAGTGAGAGAGAGAGAGAGAAACACTGGGGGGAGAAAGAGAGAGACAAAAACTCTGGGGGGGGGTGAGACAGTGAGATAGAGAGAGAGAAACACTGGGGGTGAGAGAGAGAGAAACACTGGGGGTGAGAGAGAGAGAAACACTGGGGGGAGAGAGAGAGAAACACTGGGGTGAGAGAGAGAGAAACACTGGGGGGAGAGAGAGAGAAACACTGGGGGGAGAGAGAGAGAGAGAGAGAAAAACTGGGGGGAGAAAGAGAGAGACAAAAACTCTGGGGGGGGGGGGTGAGACAGTGAGATAGAGAGAGAGAAACACTGGGGGTGAGAGAGAGAGAAACACTGGGGGTGAGAGAGAGAGAAACACTGGGGGGAGAGAGAGAGAAACACTGGGGTGAGAGAGAGAGAAACACTGGGGGGAGCGAGAGAGAAACACTGGGGGGAGAGAGAGAGAAACACTGGGGGGAGAGAGAGAGAAACACTGGGGGGAGAGAGAGAGAAACACTGGGGGGAGAGAGAGAGAAACACTGGGGGGGGAGAGAGAGAAATACTGGGGGGAGAGAGAGAGAAACAGTGGGGGAGAGAGAGAGAAACACTGGGGGGAGAGAGAGAGAAACAGTGGGGGAGAGAGAGAGAAACACTGGGGGGGTAGAGAGAGAAACACTGGGGGAGAGAGACAGAAACACTGGGGGGAGATAGAGAGAAACACTGGGGGGAGAGAGAGAAACACTGGGGGGAGAGAGAGAGAAACACTGGGGGGAGAGAGAGAGAAACACTGGGGGGAGAGAGAGATAAACACTGGGGGAGAGAGAGAGAAACACTGGGGGAGAGAGAGAGAAACACTGGGGGGAGAGAGAAACACTGGGGAGAGAGAGAGAGAAACACAGGGGTGAGAGAGAGAGAGAAACACAGTGGAGAGAGTGGGAAACACAGGGGGAGAGTGAGAGAAACACTGGGGAGAGAGAGAGAGAAACTCTGGGGGGAGAGAGAGAGAGAGAGAGAGAAACACTGTGGGGAGAGAGAGAGAGAAACACTGGGGGGAGAAAGAGAGAGAGAGAAACACTGGGGGGAGAGACAGAGTGAGAGAGAGAGAGAGAGACACTGGGGGGAGAGAGAGAGAGAGAGACACTGGGGGGAGAGAGAGAGAGAGAGATAAACACTGGGGGGAGAAATAGAGAGAGAAAGACTGGGGTGTGAGAGAGAGAGAGAGAGAGAGAGAGAAAAACTGGGGGGAGAAAGAGAGAGACAAAAACACTGGGGGGGGGGTGAGACAGTGAGATAGAGAGAGAGAAACACTGGGGGGAGAGAGAGAGAAACACTGGGGGGAGAGAGAGAGAAACATTGGGGGGAGAGAGAGAGAAACATTGGGGGGAGAGAGAGAGAAACACTGGGGGGAGAGAGAGAGAAACACTGGGGGGAGAGAGAGAGAAACACTGGGGGGAGAGAGAGAGAAACACTGGGGGTGATAGAGAGAAACACTGGGAGGAGAGAGAGAGAAACAGTGGGGGGAGAGAGAGAGAAACACTGGGGGGAGAGAGAGATAAACAGTGGGGGGAGAGAGAGATAAACACTGGGGGAGAGAGAGAGAAACACTGGGGGAAGAGAGAGAGAAACACTGGGGGGAGAGAGAGAAACAATGGGGGGGGGGAGAGAGAGAAACACTGGGGGGAGAGAGAGAGAAACACTGGGGGGAGAGAGAGAAACAGTGGGGGAGAGAGAGAGAAACACTGGGGGGAGAGAGAGAGAAACACTGGGGGGGGAGAGAGAAACACTGGGGCGAGAGAGAGAAACACTGGGGGGAGAGAGAGAGAGAGAAACACTGGGGGGAGAGAGAGAGAAACACTGGGGGAGAGAGAGAGAGACACTGGGGGGAGAGAGAGAGAAACACTGGGGGGAGAGAGAGAGAAACACTGGGGAGAGAGAGAGAGAAACACTGGGGGAGAGAGAGAGAAACACTGGGGGAGAGAGAGAGAAACACTGGGGGGAGAGAGAGAGAAACACTGGGGGGAGAGAGAGAGAAACACTGGGGGGAGAGAGAGAGAAACACTGGGGGGAGAGAGAGATAAACAGTGGGGGGAGAGAGAGATAAACACTGGGGGGGAGAGAGAGGAACACTGGGGGAAGAGAGAGAGAAACACTGGGGGGAGAGAGAGAAACACTGGGGGGAGAGAGAGAGAAACACTGGGGGGAGAGAGAGAGAAACACTGGGGGGAGAGAGAGAAACAGTGGGGGAGAGAGTGAGAAACACTGGGGGGAGAGAGAGAGAAACACTGGGGGGAGAGAGAGAGAAACACTGGGGGGAGAGAGAGAGAAACACTGGGGGAGAGAGAGAGACACTGGGGGGAGAGAGAGAGAAACACTGGGGGGAGAGAGAGAGAAACACTGGGGGGAGAGAGAGAGAAACACTGGGGGGAGAGAGAGAGAAACACTGGGGGGAGAGAGAGAGAAACACTGGGGGAGAGAGAGAGAAACACTGGGGGGAGAGAGAAACACTGGGGGGAGAGAGAGAGAAACACTGGGGGGAGAGAGAGAAACAGTGGGGGAGAGAGAGTTAAACACTGGGGGGAGAGAGAGAGAAATACTGGGGGGGGGGAGAGAGAAACACTGGGGGCGAGAGAGAGAAACACTGGGGGGAGAGAGAGAGAAACACTGGGGGGAGAGAGAGAGAAACACTGGGGGAGAGAGAGAGAAACACTGGGGGGAGAGAGAGAGAAACACTGGGGGAGAGAGAGAGAAACACTGGGGGAGAGAGAGAGAAACACTGGGGGGAGAGAGAAACACTGGGGGAGAGAGAGAGAAACACAGGGGGGAGAGAGAGAGAGAAACACAGGGGAGAGAGTGGGAAACACAGGGGAAGAGAGAGAGAAACACAGGGGGGAGAGAGAGAGAAACTCTGGTGGGAGAGAGAGAGAAACACTGGGGGGAGAGAGAGAGAGAGAGAGATAGAGAAACATTGGGGGGAGAGAGAGAGAGAAACACTGGGGGGAGAGACAGAGTGAGAGAGAGAGAGAGAGAGAGAGACTGGGGGGAGAGAGAGAGAGAGAGAAACACTGGGGGAGAAAGAGAGAGAGAGAAACACTGGGGGGAGAGACAGAGTGAGAGAGAGAGAGAGAAACACTGGGGTGAGAGAGAGAGAGAGAGAGAGAGAGAGAAACTGGGGGGAGAAAGAGAGAAACACTGGGGAGAGAGAGAGAAACACTGGGGGGAGAGAGAGAGAAACACTGGGGGGGAGAGAGAGAAACACTGGGGGGAGAGAGAGAGAAACACTGGGGGGAGAGAGAGAGAAATACTGGGGGGAGAGAGAGAGAAACACTGGGGGGAGACAGAGAGAAACACTGGGGGGAGAGAGAGATAAACAGTGGGGGGAGAGAGAGATAAACACTGGGGGGAAAGAGAGAGAAACACTGCGGGAAGAGAGAGAGAAACACTGGGGGGAGAGAGAGAAACACTGGGGGGAGAGAGAGTTAAACACTGGGGGGAGAGAGAGAGAAACACTGGGGGGAGAGAGAGAGAAACAGTGGGGGAGAGAGAGAGAAACACTTGGGGAGAGAGAGAGAAACACTGGGGGGGGTGGGAGAAACACTGGGGGGAGAGAGAGAGAAACACTGGGGGGAGAAATAGAGAAACACTGGGGGAGAGAGAGAGAGACACTGGGGGGAGAGAGAGAGAAACACTGGGGGGAGAGAGAGAAACACTGGGGGGAGAGAGAGAGAAACACTGGGGGAGAGAGAGAGAAACACTGGGGGGAGAGAGAGAGAGAGAGAGAGAGAGATAGAGAAACATTGGGGGGAGAGAGAGAGAGAAACACTGGGGGGAGAAAGAGAGAGAGAGAAACACTGGGGGGAGAGACAGAGTGAGAGAGAGAGAGAGAGAAACACTGGGGGGGATAGAGAGAGAGAGAGAAACACTGGGGGGAGAGAGAGAGAGAGAGAAACACTGGGGGGAGAGAGAGGGAGAGAGAATCACTGGGGGGAGAGACAGAGTGAGAGGGAGAGAGAGAAACACTGGGGTGAGAGAGAGAGAGAGAGAGAGAGAAAAACTGGGGGGAGAAAGAGAGAGACAAAAACACTGGGGGGGTGAGACAGTGAGATAGAGAGAGAGAAACACTGGGGGTGAGAGAGAGAGAAACACTGGGGGGAGAGAGAGAGAAACACTGGGGGGAGAGAGAGAGAAACACTGGGGGGAGAGAGAGAGACACACTGTGGGGAGAGAGAGAAACACTGGGGGGAGAGAGAGAAACACTGGGGGGAGAGAGAGAAACACTGGGGGGAGAGAGAGAGAAACACTGGTGGGAGAGAGAGAGAAACACTATGGGGAGAGAGAGAGAAACACTGGGGGGAGAGAGAGAAACACTGAGGGGAGAGAGAGATAAACACTGGGGGGAGAGAGAGATAAACACTGGGGGGAGAGAGAGAGAAAAACTGGGGGGAGAGAGAGAGAGAAACACTGGGGGGAGAAAGAGAGAAACACTGGGGGGAGATAGAGAGAAACACTGGGGGGAGAGAGAGAGAAACACTGGGGGAGAGAGACACACACACTGGGGAGACAGAGAGAGAAACACTGGGCGGAGAAAGAGAGAGAAACTCTGGGAGGAGCGAGAGAGAAACACTGCGGGGAGAGATAGAGAAACACTGGGGGTGAGAGAGTGAAACACTGGGGGTGAGAGAGTGAAACACTGGCGGTGAGAGAGAGAGAAACACTGGGGGGAGATAGAGAGGAACACAGGGGGGAGAGAGAGAGAACCACTGGGGGGAGAGAGAGAGAAACACTGGGGGGAGAGAGAGAGAAACACTGGGGGGAGAGAGACATCGTGAAAAACTGGGGGGAGAGAGAGAGAAACACTGGGGGGAGATAGAGAGGAACACAGGGGGGAGAGAGAGAGAACCACTGGGGGGAGAGAGAGAGAAACACTGGGGGGAGAAAGAGAGAGAAACTCTGGGAGGAGAGAGATAGATACTCTGGGGAGAGAGGGGTGAGAGAGAGAGAAACACTGGGGGGTGAGAGAGAGAAACACTGCGGGGTGAGAGAGAGAAACACTGTGGGTAGAGAGAGAGAAACACTGGGGAGAGAGAGAAAAAAACACTGGGGAGAGAGAGAGAAACTCTGGGGGGGAGAGAGAGAAACACTGGGGGGAGAGAGAGAAACACTGGGTGGAGAAGAGAAACACTGGGGGGAGAGAGATGGAGAAAATCTGGGGAGAGAGAGATAATCACTGGGGTGGAGAGAGAAACTCTTGCGGGGGAGAGAGAGAGAGAAACTCTGGGGGGAGAGAGAGAGAGCGAAACACTGGGGGGAGAGAGAGAGAAACACTGGGGGGAGAGAGATGGAGAAACACTGGGGGGAGAGAGAGAGAGAAACACTGGGGGGAGAGAGAGAGAAACACTGGGGGGGAGAGAGAGACAGAAACTCTGGGGGGAGAGAGAGACAGAAACTTTGGGGGGAGAGAGAGACAGAAACTCTGGGGGGAGAGAGAGACAGAAACTCTGGGAGGAGAGAGAGAGAAACACTGGGGGGAGAGAGAGAGAGAAACTCTGGTTGAGAGAGAGAGAGAGAAACTCTGGGGGGAGAGAGAGAGAGAAACTCTGGGGGGAGAGAGAGAGAGAAACTCTGGTTGAGAGAGAGAGAGAGAAACTCTGGGGGGAGAGAGAGAGAGAGTAACACTGGGGGGAGAGAAAGAGAGATGCACTGGGGAGAGAGAGAGAGAGAGAAACACTTGGGGGAGAGATAAACACTGGGGGAAGAGAGAGAAACACTGGGGGGAGAGAGAGAGAAACAATCGGGGGAGAGAGAGAGAAACACTGGGGGGAGAGAGAGAGAAACACTGGGGGGAGAGAGAGAGAAACACTGGGGGGAGAGAGTGAGAAACACTGGGGGGAGAGAGAGAGAAACACTGGGGGGAGAAAGAGAGACAAACTCTGGGAGGAGCGAGAGAGAAACACTGGAGGGAGAGAGAGAGAAACACTGGGGGGAGAGAGAGAGAAACACTGGGGGGAGAGAGAGATAAACACTGGGGGGGAGAGAGAGAGAAACACTGGGGGGAGAGAGAGAAACACTGGGGGAGAGAGAGAGAAACACAGGGGGGAGAGAGAAACACTGGGGGGAGAGAGAGAGAAACTCTGGGTGGAGAGAGAGAAACTCTGGGGGGAGAGAGAGAGAGAAACACTGGGGGGAGAGAGAGAGAGAAACACTGGGGGGAGAGACAGAGTGAGAGAGAGAGAGAGAGAAACACTGGGGGGAGAGAGAGAGAGAGAGAAACACTGGGGGGAGAGAGAGAGAAACACTGGGGGGAGAGAGAGAGAGAGAGAAACACTGGGGGGAGAGAGAGAGAGAGAGAAAAACTGGGTGGAGAAAGAGAGAGACAAAAACTCTGGGGGGGGGGGGTGAGACAGTGAGATAGAGAGAGAGAAACACTGGGGGTGAGAGAGAGAGAAACACTGGGGGGAGAGAGAGAGAAACACTGGGGGGAGAGAGAGAGAAACACTGGGGGGAGAGAGAGAGAAACACTGGGGGGAGAGAGAGAGAAACACTGGGGGGAGAGAGAGAGAAACACTGGGGAGAGAGAGAGAAATACTGGGGGGAGAGAGAGAGAAACAGTGGGGGAGAGAGAGAGAAACACTGGGGGGAGAGAGAGAGAAACACTGGGGGGTAGAGAGAGAAACACTGGGGGAGAGAGACAGAAACACTGGGGGGAGAGAGAGAGAAACACTGGGGGGAGAGAGAGAAACACTGGGGGGAGAGAGAGAGAGACACTGGGGGGAGAGAGAGAGAAACACTGGGGGGAGAGAGAGAGAAACACTGGGGGGAGAGAGAGAGAAACACTGGGGGAGAGAGAGAGAAACACTGGGGGAGAGAGAGAGAAACACTGGGGGGAGAGAGAAACACTGGGGGGAGAGAGTGGGAAACACAGGGGGAGAGTGAGAGAAACACAGGGGGGAGAGCAAGAGAAACACTGGGGGGAGAAAGAGAGAGAGAGAAACACTGGGGGGAGAGACAGAGTGAGAGAGAGAGAGAGAGACACTGGGGGGAGAGAGAGAGAGAGAGAGACACTGGGGGGAGAGAGAGAGATAAACACTGGGGGGAGAGAGAGAGAAACACTGGGGGGAGAGAGAGAGAAACACTGGGGGGAGAGAGAGAGAAACAGTGGGGGAGAGAGAGAGAAACACTGGTGGGGGGGAGAGAGAAACACTGGGGAGAGAGTGAGAGAAACATTGGGGAGAGAGAGAGAAACTCTGTGGGGGGGGAGAGAGAGAAACACTGGGGGGAGAGAGAGAAACACTGGGGGGAGAGAGATGGAGAAAATCTGGGGAGAGGGAGATAATCACTGGGGGGGGGAGAGAAACTCTGGGGGGTAAGAGAGAGAGAGAAACTCTGGGGTGAGAGAGATGGAGAAACACTGGGGGGATAGAGAGAGAAACACTGGGGGGAGAGAGAGAGAAACACTGGGGGGAGAGAGAGAGAGAGAGAGAAACACTGGGGGGAGAGACAGAGTGAGAGAGAGAGATATTATCTGGTGAGAGAGAGAGTAACACTGGGGGGAGAGAAAGAGAGATGCACTGGGGAGAGATAGAGATACACTCGGGAGAGGGAGAGAGAGAGAAACACTGGGAGAGAGAGAAAGAGAAACAATGGGAGGGGGAAAAAGAGAGAGAGAAACACTTGGGGGGAGAAATAAACACTGGGGGAATGGAGAGATAAACACTGGGGGAGGAGAGAGAAACACTGGGGGGAGAGAAAGAAAAAAAACTGGGGGGAGAGAGATGGAGAGAAACACTGGGGAGAGAGACGAAGTGAGAGACAGAAAATCTGGGGAGAGAGAGAGAGTAACACTGGGGGGAGAGAAAGAGAGATGCACTGGGAGAGAGAGAGAGAGAAAAACTGGAGTGAGAGAGATAGAGAGAAACACTGGGGAGAGAGAGAGAAAAAAACTGGGGGAGAGAGAGAAACACTGGTGGAGGGAGAGAGAGAGAAAAACTGGGGGGGGGAGAGAAACACGGGGGAGAGAGAGAGAGAGAAACACAGGGGAAAGAGAGAAACACTGCGGGGAGAGAGAGATAAACAATGGGAGAGAGAGTGAGAGAGAGAGTGAAACACTGGGGGGAGAGAGAGAGAAACACTCGGGGAGAGATAGAGAAACACTGGGGGGAGAGATAGAGAAACACTGGGGCGAGAGATAGAGAAACACTGGGGGGAGAGATAGAGAAACACTGGGGCGAGAGAGAGAGCAACACTGGGGAGAGGGAGAGAGAGAGATACACTGGGAGAGAGAGAGAGAGAAAAAAACTGGAGTGAGAGAGATAGAGAGAAACACTGGAGAGAGAGAGAAAAAAAACTGGAGGTGAGAGAGAAACACTGGTGGAGGGAGAGAGAGAGAAAAACTGGGGGGAGGGAGAGAAACACGGGGGAGAGAGAGAGACAAACACAGGGGGAGAGAGAGAAACACTGGGGGGAGAGAGAGATAAACACTGGGGGGAGAGAGAGAGAAACACTGGGGGGAGAGAGAGAGAAACAGTGGGGGAGAGAGAGAGAAACACTTGGGGAGAGAGAGAGAAACACTGGGGAGGGTGGGAGAAACACTGGGGGAGAGAGAGAGAAACACTGGGGGGAGAGATAGAGAAACACTGGGGGAGAGAGAGAGAGACACTGGGGGGAGAGAGAGAGAAACACTGGGGGGAGAGAGAGAAACACTGGGGGGAGAGAGAGAGAAACACTGGGGGAGAGAGAGAGAAACACTGGGGGGAGAGAGAGAGAGAGAGAGAGAGAGAGATAGAGAAACATTGGGGGGAGAGAGAGAGAGAAACACTGGGGGGAGAAAGAGAGAGAGAGAAACACTGGGGGGAGAGACAGAGTGAGAGAGAGAGAGAGAGAAACACTGGGGGGGATAGAGAGAGAGAGAGAAACACTGGGGGGAGAGAGAGAGAGAGAGAAACACTGGGGGGAGAGAGAGAGAGAATCACTGGGGGGAGAGACAGAGTGAGAGGGAGAGAGAGAAACACTGGGGTGAGAGAGAGAGAGAGAGAGAGAGAAAAACTGGGGGGAGAAAGAGAGAGACAAAAACACTGGGGGGGTGAGACAGTGAGATAGAGAGAGAGAAACACTGGGGGTGAGAGAGAGAGAAACACTGGGGGGAGAGAGAGAGAAACACTGGGGGGAGAGAGAGAGAAACACTGGGGGGAGAGAGAGAGACACACTGTGGGGAGAGAGAGAGAAACACTGGGGGGAGAGAGAGAAACACTGGGGGGAGAGAGAGAAACACTGGGGGGAGAGAGAGAGAAACACTGGTGTGAGAGAGAGAGAAACACTATGGGGAGAGAGAGAGAAACACTGGGGGGAGAGAGAGAAACACTGAGGGGAGAGAGAGATAAACACTGGGGGGAGAGAGAGATAAACACTGGGGGGAGAGAGAGAGAAAAACTGGGGGGAGAGAGAGAGAGAAACACTGGGGGGAGAAAGAGAGAAACACTGGGGGGAGATAGAGAGAAACACTGGGGGGAGAGAGAGAGAAACACTGGGGGAGAGAGACACACACACTGGGGAGACAGAGAGAGAAACACTGGGCGGAGAAAGAGAGAGAAACTCTGGGAGGAGCGAGAGAGAAACACTGCGGGGAGAGATAGAGAAACACTGGGGGTGAGAGAGTGAAACACTGGGGGTGAGAGAGTGAAACACTGGCGGTGAGAGAGAGAGAAACACTGGGGGGAGATAGAGAGGAACACAGGGGGGAGAGAGAGAGAACCACTGGGGGGAGAGAGAGAGAAACACTGGGGGGAGAGAGAGAGAAACACTGGGGGGAGAGAGACATCGTGAAAAACTGGGGGGAGAGAGAGAGAAACACTGGGGGGAGATAGAGAGGAACACAGGGGGGAGAGAGAGAGAACCACTGGGGGGAGAGAGAGAGAAACACTGGGGGGAGAAAGAGAGAGAAACTCTGGGAGGAGAGAGATAGATACTCTGGGGAGAGAGGGGTGAGAGAGAGAGAAACACTGGGGGGTGAGAGAGAGAAACACTGCGGGGTGAGAGAGAGAAACACTGTGGGTAGAGAGAGAGAAACACTGGGGAGAGAGAGAAAAAAACACTGGGGAGAGAGAGAGAAACTCTGGGGGGGAGAGAGAGAAACACTGGGGGGAGAGAGAGAAACACTGGGTGGAGAAGAGAAACACTGGGGGGAGAGAGATGGAGAAAATCTGGGGAGAGAGAGATAATCACTGGGGTGGAGAGAGAAACTCTTGCGGGGGAGAGAGAGAGAGAAACTCTGGGGGGAGAGAGAGAGAGCGAAACACTGGGGGGAGAGAGAGAGAAACACTGGGGGGAGAGAGATGGAGAAACACTGGGGGGAGAGAGAGAGAGAAACACTGGGGGGAGAGAGAGAGAAACTCTGGGGGGAGAGAGAGAGAGCGAAACACTGGGGGGAGAGAGAGAGAAACACTGGGGGGAGAGAGATGGAGAAACACTGGGGGGAGAGAGAGAGAGAAACACTGGGGGGAGAGAGAGAGAAACACTGGGGGGGAGAGAGAGACAGAAACTCTGGGGGGAGAGAGAGACAGAAACTTTGGGGGGAGAGAGAGACAGAAACTCTGGGGGGAGAGAGAGACAGAAACTCTGGGAGGAGAGAGAGAGGAACACTGTGGGGAGAGAGAGAGAGAAACTCTGGTTGAGAGAGAGAGAGAGAAACTCTGGGGGGAGAGAGAGAGAGAAACTCTGGGGGGAGAGAGAGAGAGAAACTCTGGTTGAGAGAGAGAGAGAGAAACTCTGGGGGGAGAGAGAGAGAGAGTAACACTGGGGGGAGAGAAAGAGAGATGCACTGGGGAGAGAGAGAGAGAGAGAAACACTTGGGGGAGAGATAAACACTGGGGGAAGAGAGAGAAACACTGGGGGGAGAGAGAGAGAAACAATCGGGGGAGAGAGAGAGAAACACTGGGGGGAGAGAGAGAGAAACACTGGGGGGAGAGAGAGAGAAACACTGGGGGGAGAGAGTGAGAAACACTGGGGGGAGAGAGAGAGAAACACTGGGGGGAGAAAGAGAGACAAACTCTGGGAGGAGCGAGAGAGAAACACTGGAGGGAGAGAGAGAGAAACACTGGGGGGAGAGAGAGAGAAACACTGGGGGGAGAGAGAGATAAACACTGGGGGGGAGAGAGAGAGAAACACTGGGGGGAGAGAGAGAGAAACACTGGGGGAGAGAGAGAGAAACACAGGGGGGAGAGAGAAACACTGGGGGGAGAGAGAGAGAAACTCTGGGTGGAGAGAGAGAAACTCTGGGGGGAGAGAGAGAGAGAGAGAGATAGAGAAACACTGGGGGGAGAGAGAGAGAGAAACACTGGGGGGAGAAAGAGAGAGAGAGAAACACTGGGGGGAGAGACAGAGTGAGAGAGAGAGAGAGAGAAACACTGGGGGGAGAGAGAGAGAGAGAAACACTGGGGGGAGAGAGAGAGAAACACTGGGGGGAGAGAGAGAGAGAGAGAAACACTGGGGGGAGAGAGAGAGAGAGAGAAAAACTGGGGGGAGAAAGAGAGAGACAAAAACTCTGGGGGGGGGTGAGACAGTGAGATAGAGAGAGAGAAACACTGGGGGTGAGAGAGAGAGAAACACTGGGGGGAGAGAGAGAGAAACACTGGGGGGAGAGAGAGAGAAACACTGGGGGGAGAGAGAGAGAAACACTGGGGGGAGAGAGAGAGAAACACTGGGGAGAGAGAGAGAAATACTGGGGGGAGAGAGAGAGAAACAGTGGGGGAGAGAGAGAGAAACACTGGGGGGAGAGAGAGAGAAACACTGGGGGGTAGAGAGAGAAACACTGGGGGAGAGAGACAGAAACACTGGGGGGAGAGAGAGAGAAACACTGGGGGGAGAGAGAGAAACACTGGGGGGAGAGAGAGAGAGACACTGGGGGGAGAGAGAGAGAAACACTGGGGGGAGAGAGAGAGAAACACTGGGGGGAGAGAGAGAGAAACACTGGGGGAGAGAGAGAGAAACACTGGGGGAGAGAGAGAGAAACACTGGGGGGAGAGAGAAACACTGGGGGGAGAGAGTGGGAAACACAGGGGGAGAGTGAGAGAAACACAGGGGGGGGAGCAAGAGAAACACTGGGGGGAGAAAGAGAGAGAGAGAAACACTGGGGGGAGAGACAGAGTGAGAGAGAGAGAGAGACACTGGGGGGAGAGAGAGAGAGAGAGAGACACTGGGGGGAGAGAGAGAGAGAGATAAACACTGGGGGGAGAGAGAGAGAAACACTGGGGGGAGAGAGAGAGAAACACTGGGGGGAGAGAGAGAGAAACAGTGGGGGAGAGAGAGAGAAACACTGGTGGGGGGGAGAGAGAAACACTGGGGAGAGAGTGAGAGAAACATTGGGGAGAGAGAGAGAAACTCTGTGGGGGGGGGGAGAGAGAGAAACACTGGGGGGAGAGAGAGAAACACTGGGGGGAGAGAGAAACACTGGGGGGAGAGAGATGGAGAAAATCTGGGGAGAGGGAGATAATCACTGGGGGGGGGAGAGAAACTCTGGGGGGTAAGAGAGAGAGAGAAACTCTGGGGTGAGAGAGATGGAGAAACACTGGGGGGATAGAGAGAGAAACACTGGGGGGAGAGAGAGAGAAACACTGGGGGGAGAGAGAGAGAGAGAGAGAAACACTGGGGGGAGAGACAGAGTGAGAGAGAGAGATATTATCTGGTGAGAGAGAGAGTAACACTGGGGGGAGAGAAAGAGAGATGCACTGGGGAGAGATAGAGATACACTCGGGAGAGGGAGAGAGAGAGAAACACTGGGAGAGAGAGAAAGAGAAACAATGGGAGGGGGAAAAAGAGAGAGAGAAACACTTGGGGGGAGAAATAAACACTGGGGGAATGGAGAGATAAACACTGGGGGAGGAGAGAGAAACACTGGGGGGAGAGAAAGAAAAAAAACTGGGGGGAGAGAGATGGAGAGAAACACTGGGGAGAGAGACGAAGTGAGAGACAGAAAATCTGGGGAGAGAGAGAGAGAGAGTAACACTGGGGGGAGAGAAAGAGAGATGCACTGGGAGAGAGAGAGAGAGAAAAACTGGAGTGAGAGAGATAGAGAGAAACACTGGGGAGAGAGAGAGAAAAAAACTGGGGGAGAGAGAGAAACACTGGTGGAGGGAGAGAGAGAGAAAAACTAGGGGGGGGGAGAGAAACACGGGGGAGAGAGAGAGAGAGAAACACAGGGGAAAGAGAGAAACACTGCGGGGAGAGAGAGATAAACAATGGGAGAGAGAGTGAGAGAGAGAGTGAAACACTGGGGGGAGAGAGAGAGAAACACTCGGGGAGAGATAGAGAAACACTGGGGGGAGAGATAGAGAAACACTGGGGCGAGAGATAGAGAAACACTGGGGGGAGAGATAGAGAAACACTGGGGCGAGAGAGAGAGCAACACTGGGGAGAGGGAGAGAGAGAGATACACTGGGAGAGAGAGAGAGAGAAAAAAACTGGAGTGAGAGAGATAGAGAGAAACACTGGAGAGAGAGAGAAAAAAAACTGGAGGTGAGAGAGAAACACTGGTGGAGGGAGAGAGAGAGAAAAACTGGGGGGAGGGAGAGAAACACGGGGGAGAGAGAGAGACAAACACAGGGGGAGAGAGAGAAACACTGGGGGGAGAGAGAGATAAACACTGGGGGGAGAGATGGAGAAACACTGGGGGGAGAGATAGAGAAACACTGGGGGGAGAGATAGAGAAACACTGGGGCGAGAGAGAGAGACACACTGGGGCGAGAGAGAGAGACACACTGGGGCGAGAGAGAGAGAAACACTGGGGCAAGAGAGAGAGAGAAACTCTGGGGGGGAGAGAGAGAGAGAAACTGTGGGGGGAGAGGGAGAGAGAGAAACACTGGGGGAGAGACAGAGAAACACTGAGGGGAGAGAGAGAGAAACACTGGGGGGAGAGAGAGAGAAACACTGGGGGGAGAGAGAGAGAAACACTGGGGGGAGAGAGAGAGAAACACTGCGGGGGGAGAGAGAGAGAAACACTGGGGGGAGAGAGAGAGAAACACTGGGGGGAGAGAGAGAGAAACACTGTGGGGAGAGAGAGAGAAACACTGGGGGGAGAGAGAGAGAAACACTGGGGGAGAGAGAGAGAGACACTGGGGGGAGAGAGAGAGAAACACTGGGGGGAGAGAGAGAGAAACACTGGGGGGAGAGAGAGATAAACACTGGGGGGAGAGAGAGATAAACACTGGGGGGAGAGAGAGAGAGAGAGAGATAGAGAAACACTGGGGGGAGAGAGAGAGGGAACCACTGGGGGGAGAAAGCGAGAGAGAGAAACACTGGGGGAGAGACAGAGTGAGAGAGAGAGAGAGAAACACTGGGGGGAGAGAGAGAGAAACTCTGGGTGGAGAGAGAGAAACTCTGGGGGGAGAGAGAGAGAGAGAGAGATAGAGAAACACTGGGGGGAGAGAGAGAGGGAACCACTGGGGGGAGAAAGAGAGAGAGAGAAACACTGGGGGAGAGACAGAGTGAGAGAGAGAGAGAGAAACACTGGGGGGAGAGAGAGAGAGATAGAAACACTGGGGGGAGAGAGAGAGAGACAAAAACACTGGGGGGGGGTGAGACAGGGAGATAGAGAGAGAGAAACACTGGGGGTGAGAGAGAGAGAAACACTGGGGGTGAGAGAGAGAGAAACACTGGGGGGAGAGAGAGAGAAACACTGGGGGGAGAGAGAGAGAAACACTGGGGGGAGAGAGAGAGAAACACTGGGGGGAGAGAGAGAGAAACACTGGGGGGAGAGAGAGAGAAACACTGGGGGGAGAGAGAGAGAAACACTGGGGGGTAGAGAGAGAAACACTGGGGGAGAGAGAGAGAAACACTGAGGGGAGAGAGAGAAACACTGGGGGGAGAGAGAAACACTGGGGGGAGAGTGAGAGAAACACAGGGGGGAGAGCGAGAGAAACACTGGGGGGAGAGAGAGAGAAACACTGGGGGGAGAGAGAGAGAAACACTGGGGGGAGAGAGAGAGAAACACTGGGGGAGAGAGAGAGAAACACTGGGGGAGAGAGAGAGAAACACTGGGGGGAGAGAGAAACACTGGGGGGAGAGTGAGAGAAACACTGGGGAGAGAGAGAGAGAAACTCTGGGGGGAGAAAGAGAGAGAGAGAAACACTGGGGGGAGAGAGAGAGAGAAACACTGGGGGGAGAAAGAGAGAGAGAGAAACTCTGGGGGGAGAGAGAGAGAGAGAGAGAAACACTGGGGGGAGAGAGAGAGAGAAACACTGGGGGGAGAAAGAGAGAGAGAGAAACACTGGGGGGAGAGACAGAGTGAGAGAGAGAGAGAGAGAGACACTGGGGGGAGAGAGAGAGAGAGAGAGACACTGGGGGGAGAGAGAGAGAGAGAGATAAACACTGGGGGGAGAAAGAGAGGGAGAAACACTGGGGTGTGAGAGAGAGAGAGAGAGAGAGAGAAAAATTGGGGGGAGAAAGAGAGAGACAAAAAAACTGCGGGGGGGGGGGGGTGAGAAAGTGAGATAGAGAAAGAGAAACACTGGGGGGAGAGAGAGAGAAACATTGGGGGGAGAGAGAGTGAAACATTGGGGGGAGAGAGAGAGAAACACTGGGGGGAGAGAGAGAGAAACACTGGGGGGAGAGAGAGAGAAACACTGGGGGGAGAGAGAGAGAAACACTGGGGGGAGAGAGAGAGAAACACTGGGGGGAGAGAGAGAGAAACACTGGGGGGAGAGAGAGAGAAACACTGGGGGGGGAGAGAGAGAGAGAGAGATAGAGAAACACTGGGGGAGAGAGAGAGAGAGAGAAACATTGGGGGGAGAGAGAGAGAGAGAGAGAGAAACACTGGGGGGAGAAAGAGAGAGAGAGAGAGAAAAACTGGGGGGAGAAAGAGAGAGACAAAAACACTGGGGGGGTGAGACAGTGAGATAGAGAGAGAGAATCACTGGGGGTGAGAGAGAGAGAAACACTGGGGGGAGAGAGAGAGAAACACTGGGGGGAGAGAGAGAGAAACACTGGGGGGAGAGAGAGAGAAACACTGGGGGGAGAGAGAGAGAAACACTGGGGGGAGAGAGAGAGAAAAACTGGGGGGAGAGAGAGAGAGAAACACTGGGGGGAGAAAGAGAGAAACACTGGGGGGAGATAGAGAGAAACACTGGGGGGAGAGAGAGAGAAACACTGGGGGAGAGAGACACACACACTGGGGAGACAGAGAGAGAAACACTGGGCGGAGAAAGAGAGAGAAACTCTGGGAGGAGCGAGAGAGAAACACTGCGGGGAGAGATAGAGAAACACTGGGGGTGAGAGAGTGAAACACTGGGGGTGAGAGAGTGAAACACTGGCGGTGAGAGAGAGAGAAACACTGGGGGGAGATAGAGAGGAACACAGGGGGGAGAGAGAGAGAACCACTGGGGGGAGAGAGAGAGAAACACTGGGGGGAGAGAGAGAGAAACACTGGGGGGAGAGAGACATCGTGAAAAACTGGGGGGAGAGAGAGAGAAACACTGGGGGGAGATAGAGAGGAACACAGGGGGGAGAGAGAGAGAACCACTGGGGGGAGAGAGAGAGAAACACTGGGGGGAGAAAGAGAGAGAAACTCTGGGAGGAGAGAGATAGATACTCTGGGGAGAGAGGGGTGAGAGAGAGAGAAACACTGGGGGGTGAGAGAGAGAAACACTGCGGGGTGAGAGAGAGAAACACTGTGGGTAGAGAGAGAGAAACACTGGGGAGAGAGAGAAAAAAACACTGGGGAGAGAGAGAGAAACTCTGGGGGGGAGAGAGAGAAACACTGGGGGGAGAGAGAGAAACACTGGGTGGAGAAGAGAAACACTGGGGGGAGAGAGATGGAGAAAATCTGGGGAGAGAGAGATAATCACTGGGGTGGAGAGAGAAACTCTTGCGGGGGAGAGAGAGAGAGAAACTCTGGGGGGAGAGAGAGAGAGCGAAACACTGGGGGGAGAGAGAGAGAAACACTGGGGGGAGAGAGATGGAGAAACACTGGGGGGAGAGAGAGAGAGAAACACTGGGGGGAGAGAGAGAGAAACTCTGGGGGGAGAGAGAGAGAGCGAAACACTGGGGGGAGAGAGAGAGAAACACTGGGGGGAGAGAGATGGAGAAACACTGGGGGGAGAGAGAGAGAGAAACACTGGGGGGAGAGAGAGAGAAACACTGGGGGGGAGAGAGAGACAGAAACTCTGGGGGGAGAGAGAGACAGAAACTTTGGGGGGAGAGAGAGACAGAAACTCTGGGGGGAGAGAGAGACAGAAACTCTGGGAGGAGAGAGAGAGAAACACTGGGGGGAGAGAGAGAGAGAAACTCTGGTTGAGAGAGAGAGAGAGAAACTCTGGGGGGAGAGAGAGAGAGAAACTCTGGGGGGAGAGAGAGAGAGAAACTCTGGTTGAGAGAGAGAGAGAGAAACTCTGGGGGGAGAGAGAGAGAGAGTAACACTGGGGGGAGAGAAAGAGAGATGCACTGGGGAGAGAGAGAGAGAGAGAAACACTTGGGGGAGAGATAAACACTGGGGGAAGAGAGAGAAACACTGGGGGGAGAGAGAGAGAAACAATCGGGGGAGAGAGAGAGAAACACTGGGGGGAGAGAGAGAGAAACACTGGGGGGAGAGAGAGAGAAACACTGGGGGGAGAGAGTGAGAAACACTGGGGGGAGAGAGAGAGAAACACTGGGGGGAGAAAGAGAGACAAACTCTGGGAGGAGCGAGAGAGAAACACTGGAGGGAGAGAGAGAGAAACACTGGGGGGAGAGAGAGAGAAACACTGGGGGGAGAGAGAGATAAACACTGGGGGGGAGAGAGAGAGAAACACTGGGGGGAGAGAGAGAGAAACACTGGGGGAGAGAGAGAGAAACACAGGGGGGAGAGAGAAACACTGGGGGGAGAGAGAGAGAAACTCTGGGTGGAGAGAGAGAAACTCTGGGGGGAGAGAGAGAGAGAGAGAGATAGAGAAACACTGGGGGGAGAGAGAGAGAGAAACACTGGGGGGAGAAAGAGAGAGAGAGAAACACTGGGGGGAGAGACAGAGTGAGAGAGAGAGAGAGAGAAACACTGGGGGGAGAGAGAGAGAGAGAAACACTGGGGGGAGAGAGAGAGAAACACTGGGGGGAGAGAGAGAGAGAGAGAAACACTGGGGGGAGAGAGAGAGAGAGAGAAAAACTGGGGGGAGAAAGAGAGAGACAAAAACTCTGGGGGGGGGTGAGACAGTGAGATAGAGAGAGAGAAACACTGGGGGTGAGAGAGAGAGAAACACTGGGGGGAGAGAGAGAGAAACACTGGGGGGAGAGAGAGAGAAACACTGGGGGGAGAGAGAGAGAAACACTGGGGGGAGAGAGAGAGAAACACTGGGGAGAGAGAGAGAAATACTGGGGGGAGAGAGAGAGAAACAGTGGGGGAGAGAGAGAGAAACACTGGGGGGAGAGAGAGAGAAACACTGGGGGGTAGAGAGAGAAACACTGGGGGAGAGAGACAGAAACACTGGGGGGAGAGAGAGAGAAACACTGGGGGGAGAGAGAGAAACACTGGGGGGAGAGAGAGAGAGACACTGGGGGGAGAGAGAGAGAAACACTGGGGGGAGAGAGAGAGAAACACTGGGGGGAGAGAGAGAGAAACACTGGGGGAGAGAGAGAGAAACACTGGGGGAGAGAGAGAGAAACACTGGGGGGAGAGAGAAACACTGGGGGGAGAGAGTGGGAAACACAGGGGGAGAGTGAGAGAAACACAGGGGGGGGAGCAAGAGAAACACTGGGGGGAGAAAGAGAGAGAGAGAAACACTGGGGGGAGAGACAGAGTGAGAGAGAGAGAGAGACACTGGGGGGAGAGAGAGAGAGAGAGAGACACTGGGGGGAGAGAGAGAGAGAGATAAACACTGGGGGGAGAGAGAGAGAAACACTGGGGGGAGAGAGAGAGAAACACTGGGGGGAGAGAGAGAGAAACAGTGGGGGAGAGAGAGAGAAACACTGGTGGGGGGGAGAGAGAAACACTGGGGAGAGAGTGAGAGAAACATTGGGGAGAGAGAGAGAAACTCTGTGGGGGGGGGGAGAGAGAGAAACACTGGGGGGAGAGAGAGAAACACTGGGGGGAGAGAGAAACACTGGGGGGAGAGAGATGGAGAAAATCTGGGGAGAGGGAGATAATCACTGGGGGGGGGAGAGAAACTCTGGGGGGTAAGAGAGAGAGAGAAACTCTGGGGTGAGAGAGATGGAGAAACACTGGGGGGATAGAGAGAGAAACACTGGGGGGAGAGAGAGAGAAACACTGGGGGGAGAGAGAGAGAGAGAGAGAAACACTGGGGGGAGAGACAGAGTGAGAGAGAGAGATATTATCTGGTGAGAGAGAGAGTAACACTGGGGGGAGAGAAAGAGAGATGCACTGGGGAGAGATAGAGATACACTCGGGAGAGGGAGAGAGAGAGAAACACTGGGAGAGAGAGAAAGAGAAACAATGGGAGGGGGAAAAAGAGAGAGAGAAACACTTGGGGGGAGAAATAAACACTGGGGGAATGGAGAGATAAACACTGGGGGAGGAGAGAGAAACACTGGGGGGAGAGAAAGAAAAAAAACTGGGGGGAGAGAGATGGAGAGAAACACTGGGGAGAGAGACGAAGTGAGAGACAGAAAATCTGGGGAGAGAGAGAGAGAGAGTAACACTGGGGGGAGAGAAAGAGAGATGCACTGGGAGAGAGAGAGAGAGAAAAACTGGAGTGAGAGAGATAGAGAGAAACACTGGGGAGAGAGAGAGAAAAAAACTGGGGGAGAGAGAGAAACACTGGTGGAGGGAGAGAGAGAGAAAAACTAGGGGGGGGGAGAGAAACACGGGGGAGAGAGAGAGAGAGAAACACAGGGGAAAGAGAGAAACACTGCGGGGAGAGAGAGATAAACAATGGGAGAGAGAGTGAGAGAGAGAGTGAAACACTGGGGGGAGAGAGAGAGAAACACTCGGGGAGAGATAGAGAAACACTGGGGGGAGAGATAGAGAAACACTGGGGCGAGAGATAGAGAAACACTGGGGGGAGAGATAGAGAAACACTGGGGCGAGAGAGAGAGCAACACTGGGGAGAGGGAGAGAGAGAGATACACTGGGAGAGAGAGAGAGAGAAAAAAACTGGAGTGAGAGAGATAGAGAGAAACACTGGAGAGAGAGAGAAAAAAAACTGGAGGTGAGAGAGAAACACTGGTGGAGGGAGAGAGAGAGAAAAACTGGGGGGAGGGAGAGAAACACGGGGGAGAGAGAGAGACAAACACAGGGGGAGAGAGAGAAACACTGGGGGGAGAGAGAGATAAACACTGGGGGGAGAGATGGAGAAACACTGGGGGGAGAGATAGAGAAACACTGGGGGGAGAGATAGAGAAACACTGGGGCGAGAGAGAGAGACACACTGGGGCGAGAGAGAGAGACACACTGGGGCGAGAGAGAGAGAAACACTGGGGCAAGAGAGAGAGAGAAACTCTGGGGGGGAGAGAGAGAGAGAAACTGTGGGGGGAGAGGGAGAGAGAGAAACACTGGGGGAGAGACAGAGAAACACTGAGGGGAGAGAGAGAGAAACACTGGGGGGAGAGAGAGAGAAACACTGGGGGGAGAGAGAGAGAAACACTGGGGGGAGAGAGAGAGAAACACTGCGGGGGGAGAGAGAGAGAAACACTGGGGGGAGAGAGAGAGAAACACTGGGGGGAGAGAGAGAGAAACACTGTGGGGAGAGAGAGAGAAACACTGGGGGGAGAGAGAGAGAAACACTGGGGGAGAGAGAGAGAGACACTGGGGGGAGAGAGAGAGAAACACTGGGGGGAGAGAGAGAGAAACACTGGGGGGAGAGAGAGATAAACACTGGGGGGAGAGAGAGATAAACACTGGGGGGAGAGAGAGAGAGAGAGAGATAGAGAAACACTGGGGGGAGAGAGAGAGGGAACCACTGGGGGGAGAAAGCGAGAGAGAGAAACACTGGGGGAGAGACAGAGTGAGAGAGAGAGAGAGAAACACTGGGGGGAGAGAGAGAGAAACTCTGGGTGGAGAGAGAGAAACTCTGGGGGGAGAGAGAGAGAGAGAGAGATAGAGAAACACTGGGGGGAGAGAGAGAGGGAACCACTGGGGGGAGAAAGAGAGAGAGAGAAACACTGGGGGAGAGACAGAGTGAGAGAGAGAGAGAGAAACACTGGGGGGAGAGAGAGAGAGATAGAAACACTGGGGGGAGAGAGAGAGAGACAAAAACACTGGGGGGGGGGTGAGACAGGGAGATAGAGAGAGAGAAACACTGGGGGTGAGAGAGAGAGAAACACTGGGGGTGAGAGAGAGAGAAACACTGGGGGGAGAGAGAGAGAAACACTGGGGGGAGAGAGAGAGAAACACTGGGGGGAGAGAGAGAGAAACACTGGGGGGAGAGAGAGAGAAACACTGGGGGGAGAGAGAGAGAAACACTGGGGGGAGAGAGAGAGAAACACTGGGGGGTAGAGAGAGAAACACTGGGGGAGAGAGAGAGAAACACTGAGGGGAGAGAGAGAAACACTGGGGGGAGAGAGAAACACTGGGGGGAGAGTGAGAGAAACACAGGGGGGAGAGCGAGAGAAACACTGGGGGGAGAGAGAGAGAAACACTGGGGGGAGAGAGAGAGAAACACTGGGGGGAGAGAGAGAGAAACACTGGGGGAGAGAGAGAGAAACACTGGGGGAGAGAGAGAGAAACACTGGGGGGAGAGAGAAACACTGGGGGGAGAGTGAGAGAAACACTGGGGAGAGAGAGAGAGAAACTCTGGGGGGAGAAAGAGAGAGAGAGAAACACTGGGGGGAGAGAGAGAGAGAAACACTGGGGGGAGAAAGAGAGAGAGAGAAACTCTGGGGGGAGAGAGAGAGAGAGAGAGAAACACTGGGGGGAGAGAGAGAGAGAAACACTGGGGGGAGAAAGAGAGAGAGAGAAACACTGGGGGGAGAGACAGAGTGAGAGAGAGAGAGAGAGAGACACTGGGGGGAGAGAGAGAGAGAGAGAGACACTGGGGGAGAGAGAGAGAGAGAGATAAACACTGGGGGGAGAAAGAGAGGGAGAAACACTGGGGTGTGAGAGAGAGAGAGAGAGAGAGAGAAAAATTGGGGGGAGAAAGAGAGAGACAAAAAAACTGCGGGGGGGGGGGGTGAGAAAGTGAGATAGAGAAAGAGAAACACTGGGGGGAGAGAGAGAGAAACATTGGGGGGAGAGAGAGTGAAACATTGGGGGGAGAGAGAGAGAAACACTGGGGGGAGAGAGAGAGAAACACTGGGGGGAGAGAGAGAGAAACACTGGGGGGAGAGAGAGAGAAACACTGGGGGGAGAGAGAGAGAAACACTGGGGGGAGAGAGAGAGAAACACTGGGGGGAGAGAGAGAGAAACACTGGGGGGGGAGAGAGAGAGAGAGAGATAGAGAAACACTGGGGGAGAGAGAGAGAGAGAGAAACATTGGGGGGAGAGAGAGAGAGAGAGAGAGAAACACTGGGGGGAGAAAGAGAGAGAGAGAGAGAAAAACTGGGGGGAGAAAGAGAGAGACAAAAACACTGGGGGGGTGAGACAGTGAGATAGAGAGAGAGAATCACTGGGGGTGAGAGAGAGAGAAACACTGGGGGGAGAGAGAGAGAAACACTGGGGGGAGAGAGAGAGAAACACTGGGGGGAGAGAGAGAGAAACACTGGGGGGAGAGAGAGAGAAACACTGGGGGGAGAGAGAGATAAACACTGGGGGGAGAGAGAGATAAACACTGGGGGGGAGAGAGAGAGAAACACTGGGGGGAGAGAGAGAGAAACACTGGGGGAGCGAGAGAGAAACACTGGGGGGAGAGAGAAACACTGGGGGGAGAGAGAGAGAAACTCTGGGTGGAGAGAGAGAAACTCTGGGGGGAGAGAGAGAGAGAGAGACATAGAGAAACACTGGGGGGAGAGAGAGAGAGAACCACTGGGGGGAGAAAGAGAGAGAGATAAACACTGGGGGGAGAGACAGAGTGAGAGAGAGAGAGAGAAACACTGGGGGGAGAGAGAGAGAGAGAGAAACACTGGGGGGAGAGAGAGAGAGAGAGAAAAACTGGGGGGAGAAAGAGAGAGACAAAAACTCTGGGGGGGGGGGTGAGACAGTGAGATAGAGAGAGAGAAACACTGGGGGTGAGAGAGAGAGAAACACTGGGGGTGAGAGAGAGAGAAACACTGGGGGGAGAGAGAGAGAAACACTGGGGTGAGAGAGAGAGAAACACTGGGGGGAGAGAGAGAGAAACACTGGGGGGAGAGAGAGAGAAACACTGGGGGGAGAGAGAGAGAAACACTGGGGGGAGAGAGAGAGAAACACTGGGGGGAGAGAGAGAGAAACACTGGGGGGAGAGAGAGAGAAACACTGGGGGGAGAGAGAGAGAAACACTGGGGGGAGAGAGAGAGAAACAGTGGGGGAGAGAGAGAGAAACACTGGGGGGAGAGAGAGATAAACACTGGGGGAGAGAGAGAGAAACACTGGGGGAGAGAGAGAGAAACACTGGGGGGAGAGAGAAACACTGGGGGGAGAGAGAGAGAAACACAGGGGTGAGAGAGAGAGAGAAACACAGTGGAGAGAGTGGGAAACACAGGGGGAGAGTGAGAGAAACACAGGGGGGAGAGCGAGAGAAACACTGGGGGAGAGAGAGAGAAACACTGGGGGAGAGAGAGAGAAACACTGGGGGGAGAGAGAAACACTGGGGGGAGAGTGAGAGAAACACTGGGGAGAGAGAGAGAGAAACTCTGGGGGGAGAAAGAGAGAGAGAGAAACACTGGGGGGAGAGAGAGAGAGAAACACTGGGGGGAGAAAGAGAGAGAGAGAAACTCTGGGGGGAGAGAGAGAGAGAGAGAGAAACACTGGGGGGAGAGAGAGAGAGAAACACTGGGGGGAGAAAGAGAGAGAGAGAAACACTGGGGGGAGAGACAGAGTGAGAGAGAGAGAGAGAGAGACACTGGGGGGAGAGAGAGAGAGAGAGAGACACTGGGGGGAGAGAGAGAGAGAGAGATAAACACTGGGGGGAGAAAGAGAGGGAGAAACACTGGGGTGTGAGAGAGAGAGAGAGAGAGAGAGAAAAATTGGGGGGAGAAAGAGAGAGACAAAAAAACTGCGGGGGGGGGGGGGTGAGAAAGTGAGATAGAGAAAGAGAAACACTGGGGGGAGAGAGAGAGAAACATTGGGGGGAGAGAGAGTGAAACATTGGGGGGAGAGAGAGAGAAACACTGGGGGGAGAGAGAGAGAAACACTGGGGGGAGAGAGAGAGAAACACTGGGGGGAGAGAGAGAGAAACACTGGGGGGAGAGAGAGAGAAACACTGGGGGGAGAGAGAGAGAAACACTGGGGGGAGAGAGAGAGAAACACTGGGGGGGGAGAGAGAGAGAGAGAGATAGAGAAACACTGGGGGAGAGAGAGAGAGAGAGAAACATTGGGGGGAGAGAGAGAGAGAGAGAGAGAAACACTGGGGGGAGAAAGAGAGAGAGAGAGAGAAAAACTGGGGGGAGAAAGAGAGAGACAAAAACACTGGGGGGGTGAGACAGTGAGATAGAGAGAGAGAATCACTGGGGGTGAGAGAGAGAGAAACACTGGGGGGAGAGAGAGAGAAACACTGGGGGGAGAGAGAGAGAAACACTGGGGGAGAGAGAGAGAAACACTGGGGGGAGAGAGAGAGAAACACTGGGGGGAGAGAGAGATAAACACTGGGGGGAGAGAGAGATAAACACTGGGGGGGAGAGAGAGAGAAACACTGGGGGGAGAGAGAGAGAAACACTGGGGGAGCGAGAGAGAAACACTGGGGGGAGAGAGAAACACTGGGGGGAGAGAGAGAGAAACTCTGGGTGGAGAGAGAGAAACTCTGGGGGGAGAGAGAGAGAGAGAGACATAGAGAAACACTGGGGGGAGAGAGAGAGAGAACCACTGGGGGGAGAAAGAGAGAGAGATAAACACTGGGGGGAGAGACAGAGTGAGAGAGAGAGAGAGAAACACTGGGGGGAGAGAGAGAGAGAGAGAAACACTGGGGGGAGAGAGAGAGAGAGAGAAAAACTGGGGGGAGAAAGAGAGAGACAAAAACTCTGGGGGGGGGGTGAGACAGTGAGATAGAGAGAGAGAAACACTGGGGGTGAGAGAGAGAGAAACACTGGGGGTGAGAGAGAGAGAAACACTGGGGGGAGAGAGAGAGAAACACTGGGGTGAGAGAGAGAGAAACACTGGGGGGAGAGAGAGAGAAACACTGGGGGGAGAGAGAGAGAAACACTGGGGGGAGAGAGAGAGAAACACTGGGGGGAGAGAGAGAGAAACACTGGGGGGAGAGAGAGAGAAACACTGGGGGGAGAGAGAGAGAAACACTGGGGGGAGAGAGAGAGAAACACTGGGGGGAGAGAGAGAGAAACAGTGGGGGAGAGAGAGAGAAACACTGGGGGGAGAGAGAGATAAACACTGGGGGAGAGAGAGAGAAACACTGGGGGAGAGAGAGAGAAACACTGGGGGGAGAGAGAAACACTGGGGGGAGAGAGAGAGAAACACAGGGGTGAGAGAGAGAGAGAAACACAGTGGAGAGAGTGGGAAACACAGGGGGAGAGTGAGAGAAACACAGGGGGGAGAGCGAGAGAAACACTGGGGAGAGAGAGAGAGAAACTCTGGGGGGAGAGAGAGAGAGAGAGAGAAACACTGGGGGGAGAGAGAGAGAGAAACACTGGGGGGAGAAAGAGAGAGAGAGAAACACTGGGGGGAGAGACAGAGTGAGAGAGAGAGAGAGAGAAACTGGGGGGAGAGAGAGAGAGAGAGACACTGGGGGGAGAGAGAGAGAGAGATAAACACTGGGGGGAGAAAGAGAGAGAGAAAGACTGGGGTGTGAGAGAGAGAGAGAGATAGAGAGAGAGAAAAACTGGGGGGAGAAAGAGAGAGACAAAAACACTGGGTGGGGGGGTGAGACAGTGAGATAGA
The DNA here is from genome assembly GCF_035084215.1 of Heptranchias perlo. Lineage (NCBI taxonomy): Eukaryota > Metazoa > Chordata > Chondrichthyes > Hexanchiformes > Hexanchidae > Heptranchias > Heptranchias perlo. Next base: position 81,154 of record NW_027139259.1, read on the forward strand.
GAGAGAGAAACACTGGGGGGAGAGAGAGAAACACTGGGGGGGGAGAGAGAGAAACACTGGGGGGAGAGAGAGAGAAACACTGGGGGGAGAGAGAGAAACAGTGGGGGAGAGAGAGAGAAACACTGGGGGGAGAGAGAGAGAAACACTGGGGGGGGAGAGAGAAACACTGGGGGCGAGAGAGAGAAACACTGGGGGGAGAGAGAGAGAGAGAAACACTGGGGGGAGAGAGAGAGAAACACTGGGGGAGAGAGAGAGAGACACTGGGGGGAGAGAGAGAGAAACACTGGGGGGAGAGAGAGAGAAACACTGGGGGAGAGAGAGAGAAACACTGGGGGGAGAGAGAGAGAAACACTGGGGGGAGAGAGAGAGAAACACTGGGGGGAGAGAGAGAGAAACACTGGGGGGAGAGAGTGGGAAACACAGGGGGAGAGTGAGAGAAACACAGGGGGGAGAGCAAGAGAAACACTGGGGGGAGAAAGAGAGAGAGAGAAACACTGGGGGGAGAGACAGAGTGAGAGAGATAGAGAGACACTGGGGGGAGAGAGAGAGAGAGAGAGACACTGGGGGGAGAGAGAGAGAGAGATAAACACTGGGGGGAGAGAGAGAGAAACACTGGGGGGAGAGAGAGAGAAACACTGGGGGGAGAGAGAGAGAAACAGTGGGGGAGAGAGAGAGAAACACTGGGGGGGGGGGGAGAGAGAAACACTGGGGAGAGAGTGAGAGAAACATTGGGGAGAGAGAGAGAAACTCTGTGGGGGGGGGAGAGAGAGAAACACTGGGGGGAGAGAGAGAAACACTGGGGGGAGAGAGATGGAGAAAATCTGGGGAGAGGGAGATAATCACTGGGCGGGGGGAGAGAAACACTGGGGGGTAAGAGAGAGAGAGAAACTCTGGGGTGAGAGAGATGGAGAAACACTGGGGGGATAGAGAGAGAAACACTGGGGGGAGAGAGAGAGAAACACTGGGGGGAGAGAGAGAGAGAGAGAGAAACACTGGGGGGAGAGACAGAGTGAGAGAGAGAGATATAATCTGGTGAGAGAGAGAGTAACACTGGGGGGAGAGAAAGAGAGATGCACTGGGGAGAGATAGAGATACACTCGGGAGAGGGAGAGAGAGAGAAACACTGGGAGAGAGAGAAAGAGAAACAATGGGAGGGGGAAAAAGAGAGAGAGAAACACTTGGGGGGAGAAATAAACACTGGGGGAATGGAGAGATAAACACTGGGGGAGGAGAGAGAAACACTGGGGGGAGAGAAAGAAAAAAAACTGGGGGGAGAGAGATGGAGAGAAACACTGGGGAGAGAGACGAAGTGAGAGACAGAAAATCTGGGGAGAGAGAGAGAGAGTAACACTGGGGGGAGAGAAAGAGAGATGCACTGGGAGAGAGAGAGAGAGAAAAACTGGAGTGAGAGAGATAGAGAGAAACACTGGGGAGAGAGAGAGAAAAAAACTGGGGGAGAGAGAGAAACACTGGTGGAGGGAGAGAGAGAGAAAAACTGGGGGGAGGGAGAGAAACACGGGGGAGAGAGAGAGAGAGAAACACAGGGGAAAGAGAGAAACACTGCGGGGAGAGAGAGATAAACAATGGGAGAGAGAGTGAGAGAGAGAGTGAAACACTGGGGGGAGAGAGAGAGAAACACTCGGGGAGAGATAGAGAAACACTGGGGGGAGAGATAGAGAAACACTGGGGCGAGAGATAGAGAAACACTGGGGGGAGAGATAGAGAAACACTGGGGCGAGAGATAGAGAAACACTGGGGGGAGAGATAGAGAAACACTGGGGCGAGAGAGAGAGCAACACTGGGGAGAGGGAGAGAAACACTGGGGCGAGAGAGAGAGCAACACTGGGGAGAGGGAGAGAGAGAGATACACTGGGAGAGAGAGAGAGAGAGAAAAACTGGAGTGAGAGAGATAGAGAGAAACACTGGAGAGAGAGAGAAAAAAAAACTGGAGGTGAGAGAGAAACACTGGTGGAGGGAGAGAGAGAGAAAAACTGGGGGGAGGGAGAGAAACACAGGGGAGAGAGAGAGACAAACACAGGGGGAGAGAGAGAAACACTGGGGGGAGAGAGAGATAAACACTGGGGGGAGAGATGGAGAAACACTGGGGGGAGAGATAGAGAAACACTGGGGGGAGAGATAGAGAAACACTGGGGCGAGAGAGAGAGACACACTGGGGCGAGAGAGAGAGACACACTGGGGCGAGAGAGAGAGAAACACTGGGGCAAGAGAGAGAGAGAAACTCTGGGGGGGAGAGAGAGAGAGAAACTGTGGGGGGAGAGGGAGAGAGAGAAACACTGGGGGGAGAGAGAGAGAGAAACGCTGGGGGAGAGAGAGAGAAACACTGGGGGGAGAGAGAGAGAAACACTGGGGGGAGAGAGAGAGAAACACTGGGGGGAGAGAGAGAGAAACACTGGGGGGAGAGAGAGAGAAACACTGCGGGGGGAGAGAGAGAGAAACACTGGGGGGAGAGAGAGAGAAACACTGGGGGGAGAGAGAGAGAAACACTGTGGGGAGAGAGAGAGAAACACTGGGGGGAGAGAGAGAGAAACACTGGGGGAGAGAGAGAGAGACACTGGGGGGAGAGAGAGAGAAACACTGGGGGGAGAGAGAGAGAAACACTGGGGGGAGAGAGAGATAAACACTGGGGGGAGAGAGAGATAAACACTGGGGGGAGAGAGAGAGAGAGAGAGATAGAGAAACACTGGGGGGAGAGAGAGAGGGAACCACTGGGGGGAGAAAGAGAGAGAGAGAAACACTGGGGGAGAGACAGAGTGGGAGAGAGAGAGAGAAACACTGGGGGGAGAGAGAAACACTGGGGGGAGAGAGAGAGAAACTCTGGGTGGAGAGAGAGAAACTCTGGGGGGAGAGAGAGAGAGAGAGAGATAGAGAAACACTGGGGGGAGAGAGAGAGGGAACCACTGGGGGGAGAAAGAGAGAGAGAGAAACACTGGGGGAGAGACAGAGTGAGAGAGAGAGAGAGAAACACTGGGGGGAGAGAGAGAGAGATAGAAACACTGGGGGGAGAGAGAGAGAGACAAAAACACTGGGGGGGGGGTGAGACAGGGAGATAGAGAGAGAGAAACACTGGGGGTGAGAGAGAGAGAAACACTGGGGGTGAGAGAGAGAGAAACACTGGGGGGAGAGAGAGAGAAACACTGGGGGGAGAGAGAGAGAAACACTGGGGGGAGAGAGAGAGAAACACTGGGGGGAGAGAGAGAGAAACACTGGGGGGAGAGAGAGAGAAACACTGGGGGGAGAGAGAGAGAAACACTGGGGGGTAGAGAGAGAAACACTGGGGGAGAGAGAGAGAAACACTGAGGGGAGAGAGAGAAACACTGGGGGGAGAGAGAAACACTGGGGGGAGAGTGAGAGAAACACAGGGGGGAGAGCGAGAGAAACACTGGGGGGAGAGAGAGAGAAACACTGGGGGGAGAGAGAGAGAAACACTGGGGGGAGAGAGAGAGAAACACTGGGGGAGAGAGAGAGAAACACTGGGGGAGAGAGAGAGAAACACTGGGGGGAGAGAGAAACACTGGGGGGAGAGTGAGAGAAACACTGGGGAGAGAGAGAGAGAAACTCTGGGGGGAGAAAGAGAGAGAGAGAAACACTGGGGGGAGAGAGAGAGAGAAACACTGGGGGGAGAAAGAGAGAGAGAGACACTGGGGGGAGAGAGAGAGAGAGAGAGACACTGGGGGGAGAGAGAGAGAGAGAGATAAACACTGGGGGGAGAAAGAGAGAGAGAAACACTGGGGTGTGAGAGAGAGAGAGAGAGAGAGAGAGAGAAAAATTGGGGGGAGTAAGAGAGAGACAAAAAAACTGCGGGGGGGGGGGTGAGAAAGTGAGATAGAGAAAGAGAAACACTGGGGGGAGAGAGAGAGAAACATTGGGGGGAGAGAGAGAGAAACATTGGGGGGAGAGAGAGAGAAACACTGGGGGGAGAGAGAGAGAAACACTGGGGGGAGAGAGAGAGAAACACTGGGGGGAGAGAGAGAGAAACACTGGGGGGAGAGAGAGAGAAACACTGGGGGGAGAGAGAGAGAAACACTGGGGGGAGAGAGAGAGAAACACTGGGGGGGAGAGAGAGAGAGAGAGATAGAGAAACACTGGGGGAGAGAGAGAGAGAGAGAAACACTGGGGGGAGAAAGAGAGAGAGAGAAAAAAACTGGGGGGAGAAAGAGAGAGACAAAAACACTGGGGGGGTGAGACAGTGAGATAGAGAGAGAGAATCACTGGGGGTGAGAGAGAGAGAAACACTGGGGGGAGAGAGAGAGAAACACTGGGGGGAGAGAGAGAGAAACACTGGGGGGAGAGAGAGAGAAACACTGGGGGGAGAGAGAGAGAAACACTGGGGGGAGAGAGAGATAAACACTGGGGGGAGAGAGAGATAAACACTGGGGGGGAGAGAGAGAGAAACACTGGGGGGAGAGAGAGAGAAACACTGGGGGAGCGAGAGAGAAACACTGGGGGGAGAGAGAAACACTGGGGGGAGAGAGAGAGAAACTCTGGGTGGAGAGAGAGAAACTCTGGGGGGAGAGAGAGAGAGAGAGACATAGAGAAACACTGGGGGGAGAGAGGGAGAGAACCACTGGGGGGAGAAAGAGAGAGAGATAAACACTGGGGGGAGAGACAGAGTGAGAGAGAGAGAGAGAAACACTGGGGGGAGAGAGAGAGAGAGAGAAACACTGGGGGGAGAGAGAGAGAGAGAGAAAAACTGGGGGGAGAAAGAGAGAGACAAAAACTCTGGGGGGGGGTGAGACAGTGAGATAGAGAGAGAGAAACACTGGGGGTGAGAGAGAGAGAAACACTGGGGGTGAGAGAGAGAGAAACACTGGGGGGAGAGAGAGAGAAACACTGGGGTGAGAGAGAGAGAAACACTGGGGGGAGAGAGAGAGAAACACTGGGGGGAGAGAGAGAGAAACACTGGGGGGAGAGAGAGAGAAACACTGGGGGGAGAGAGAGAGAAACACTGGGGGGAGAGAGAGAGAAACACTGGGGGGAGAGAGAGAGAAACACTGGGGGGAGAGAGAGAGAAACACTGGGGGGAGAGAGAGAGAAACACTGGGGGGTAGAGAGAGAAACACTGGGGGAGAGAGACAGAAACACTGGGGGGAGAGAGAGAGAAACACTGGGGGGAGAGAGAGAAACACTGGGGGGAGAGAGAGAAACACTGGGGGGAGAGAGAGAGAAACACTGGGGGGAGAGAGAGATAAACACTGGGGGAGAGAGAGAGAAACACTGGGGGAAAGAGAGAGAAACACTGGGGGGAGAGAGAAACACTGGGGGGAGAGAGAGAGAAACACAGGGGTGAGAGAGAGAGAGAAACACAGTGGAGAGAGTGGGAAACACAGGGGGAGAGTGAGAGAAACACAGGGGAGAGAGAGAGAGAAACTCTGGGGGGAGAGAGAGAGAGAGAGAGAGAAACACTGGGGGGAGAGAGAGAGAGAAACACTGGGGGGAGAAAGAGAGAGAGAGAAACACTGGGGGGAGAGACAGAGTGAGAGAGAGAGAGAGAGAAACTGGGGGGAGAGAGAGAGATAGAGAGACACTGGGGGGAGAGAGAGAGAGAGATAAACACTGGGGGGAGAAAGAGAGAGAGAAAGACTGGGGTGTGAGAGAGAGAGAGAGATAGAGAGAGAGAAAAACTGGGGGGAGAAAGAGAGAGACAAAAACACTGGGGGGGGGGGGGTGAGACAGTGAGATAGAGAGAGAGAAACACTGGGGGGAGAGAGAGAGAGAAACACTGGGGGGAGAAAGAGAGAGAGAGAAACACTGGGGGGAGAGACAGAGTGAGAGAGAGAGAGAGAGAAACTGGGGGGAGAGAGAGAGATAGAGAGACACTGGGGGGAGAGAGAGAGAGAGATAAACACTGGGGGGAGAAAGAGAGAGAGAAAGACTGGGGTGTGAGAGAGAGAGAGAGATAGAGAGAGAGAAAAACTGGGGGGAGAAAGAGAGAGACAAAAACACTGGGGGGGGGGGGGTGAGACAGTGAGATAGAGAGAGAGAAACACTGGGGGGAGAGAGAGAGAAACACTGGGGGGAGAGAGAGAGAAACATTGGGGGGAGAGAGAGAGAAACATTGGGGGGAGAGAGAGAGAAACACTGGGGGGAGAGAGAGAGAAACACTGGGGGGAGAGAGAGAGAAACACTGGGGGGAGAGAGAGAGAAACACTGGGGGGAGAGAGAGAGAAACAGTGGGGGGAGAGAGAGATAAACACTGGGGGAGAGAGAGAGAAACACTGGGGGAAGAGAGAGAGAAACACTGGGGGGAGAGAGAGAAACACTGGGGGGGGAGAGAGAGAGAAACACTGGGGGGAGAGAGAGAGAAACACTGGGGGGAGAGAGAGAGA